>NC_053027.1:326983077-327283077 GCF_003073215.2 Triticum urartu | reverse complement strand
CTTGGCATCCTTGCAACCTTTTCTGCCTTTGCCTTAGCTCTCTTCTCTTGTGCTTGCACTGATGAAGGATCATCCTCATTCATCACAACTACGTTATCCTCAAATTCTGGGTGCAATGGTAAATGCTCCTTGTCCAACAAGTAAGTGCATGTGCCCACCTTGGAGTTGATGATCACTTGAATGTGTGGAGCATACCCACAAGATCTTTTCTGATCTGCAGCAGTCCTATTGATTGTCTCAACAATCAGAATCATGACCTTGAATTTTTGAGGAACATCAAATATCTACAGCAGGTCGATTGAATGGCCTCTGATCATCTTGTGATCTCCAGATTTGGGTAACAGAGTATGCCTTAAGATTGTGTTGATTGTAGGCAGACCAGACAACAGATGATGCACAGATCCAAACTTGTGTGTATCCAAAGCTTTGTCAGGGATCTCCTTGTACATGTTTGCCATGGAGTTGTGGTCCTTCTTCTTCTTGGCATACACATCCAAATCATCCTCATGCTCTTCTGGGGCATTGATCAACTTGGCCCACTCATCAACAGTTGTTTGGTACCTTGTACCCTCAGACATCCATATAATTCTACCATCTGGATAGAAATGAGCTGTAGAATAGAATTGCATAACGAGCTCAACATTCCATTTGGTAAGCTTCTATCCCACAAACTTGTCAACACCACCAGCTTTGAAGCTTTCATGCATTCCTGGGAAAATGTCTTCATTCTCATCAATGAATTCCCAGTCAACCCACTTCATATCACAGACTATAGGCTTCTTGTCAAGCAAAATAGTCTCATAGAAGTCTTGATGTTCTTTGGTGTGGAACCTATAGTCCACTACAGTCCTCCTCCTCACAACATAGGCATCAGACTGTCTCCAAAGTCTTAATCCTGCATCCTTCCTGATGTTCATGTCCTCAGCCACTGGATGAGTGTCATTGTGTTTTGGAATCTTTGGTTTTAGTTTTCTCAACACTTGGGCTTCTGCATCTTCTTCTTCTTCTTCAAGTTCAGGCACTGAGGCCTTGTTATTCTCTTCAGCTGGGATGTTCTCGGTGCTTCTCTTGGGCTTGGAAGGCTTCTGAGCTTGAGCTGCAGCCTTGGGGCAGTCTTGGGCTTTGAAGTGGCAGCCCCTGACTTAATGGCACCCCCCATAAGCTTCTGGGACTTGGGTGCTAGTGCAGCATCCTCTTCCTCTTATTGTGGATTTCTCATTATAGAGGATCTACCAATGACTCTGGTAGTGGTCCTCTTGACCCTCTCTTTCCATTTCTTTCCCTCTCCAGGAGCCTCTTCAGTTGGCTTAGGGATTTCACCAGTTGAGGCTCTGGCCTTTAAAGTTGGCACCCTCTTGGCAGGGGTCTTCTTATGCAGTCCAGGCTTTGTTGTTGTAGCAGTACCATATTATTTCTTCAGAACTTTCTTTTTGGAGCTAACTTCCTTGTTCTGGTGGCTTCCTCTAGACATACTTTCGATCCTACAAGTGGTATCAGAGCTTTGGTCTCCATTTGCCTTGATTTCCATAGCTTTGGTGATCATAGCCTTGGTTTCACAACCTAGGAGAGTATGGCGTCTAGTGAGGGAGATTACCACCATAGAGGTCCTTATTTTGATGGTACTAATTTTGCTAGTTGGAAGCATAAGATGAAAATGCATATTCTTGGACATAACCCCGCCGTTTGGGCTATTGTGTGTATTGGCTTGCAAGGTGAATTCTTTGATGGGAGGGAACCGAACCGTGAGGCTAGCGCGGAAGAGTTGAAGATGCTGCAATACAATGCTCAAGCTTGTGATATTCTCTTCAACGGATTGTGCCCCGAAGAATTCAACAAAATCAGCCGTCTTGAGAATGCAAAGGAAATTTGGGATACTTTGATTGATATGCATGAAGGTACCGACTCCGTCAAGGAATCCAAATTGGATGTGCTTCGAAGTCAACTTGACAAGTTCAAAATGAAGGATGGTGAAGGTGTTGCTGAAATGTACTCTAGGCTTGCTCTCATCACAAATGAGATTGTCGGCTTAGGAAGTGAAGAGATGACCGATAGATTCATCATCAAGAAGATCCTAAGAGCCTTTGATGGAAAATATGATACCATGTGCAGATTGATCCAAATGATGCCCAATTACAAAGATCTCAAGCCAACGGAAGTCATTGGAAGGATTGTTGCTCATGAGATCACTCAAGGATAAGGAAGAGCTTCACAACAAGTAAAGTGGTGCTTACAAAGCCTCATGTGATGCCCCCACATCATCAAGTGATAAACAAAACTTCAATGATGAATTGAGCCAAATGGCGAAGAACTTCAACAAGTTATATAAGAGTAGAAGCAAGGAAAGAAGTTCCAAGTCAAGGTCCTACAATGACAAAAGACCTTCAAGTCGTGAACATAATTGCTACAATTGTGGATGACCCGGACACTACTCCAATGAGTGTACATCTCCCTACAAAATAAGAGAAGGTTCTCCCAAAAGAAGGAGTAGGAGAGAAGAATCACCATCAAGAGAGAGAAGGAGTAGAGATGACTGTTATGAACGAAGAACATCACGGAGAAGCAAGGATTCGGAAAGGAAGGACAAATCATCAAGGGGCTACACAAAACGAAGACATCAAGCTCACGTTGGTGAATGGATATCCGGCTCTGACTCCGACGATCACTCCGACTCCGAATATACTCAAGATGAAGGTGTTGCTGGTCTAGCACTTGTGTCAACCAACTCCTATGACATATTTGAGTCACCAAATGAAGGAATTGGAAGATGCTTCATGGCTAAAGGCCCAAAGGTATCACACCCCGAGTATGTTGATTTCAATAGTGATGAAGATGACTTGCTAGGTGATGATGATTTACTTGTTGACAATTCTAGTGATGAAAACTATGATGAACTTGCTATTAATCATGCTAATCAAGAAAAAACGAATGACGATGATAAGAAGGAGATTGGGCGTCTAATTAAAGAGCTAAACACTCTTAAGTTAGCTAATGAAACTACCTTGGAAAATCATCGAGAGCTTTTAAAGACTCATGAGAAGTTATGCTTGAAAAGCTCAACCTTGAGCAAGAGCGTGGGTTCTTAAAAGCGATCAATGATGATCTTCGCAAGAAAATTTCTTCTTACATTGCCAAGCGTTTAATTTTGTCTACTTACATGCCACGAGTTAAATCTAGCAACAAGAGTAAGAAAGATTCCTCTTCTGGTAGTAACAATAATCATGCTAAACCCAATGATGTTGCTTCTAGTAGTTCTCTTGATTCCACTAATGATTCTCTTAGCCAAGTTACACTTGAGCAAGAAATAGCTTATTGAAGGGAATTATAGAGAAAGGTGTTTACAAGAGCCTTGCCGGAAGTAAGCAATTTGAGGAAATTGTACGCAAGCAAGGAAGACACCAGAAGAATCAAGGTGTTGGTTTGAACGAAAGTTCAATGCCAATGGAGTTGAGTGGGAAGAAGATCAATACCCCAAGACGAAATTTGTTCCTCAACAAGAGAAGTATGATCCTACTTCTTTCCAAGGAACACATGCTCAAGATGATCTTCCACCACAAGACCACAAGCAAAAAGGCAAGGACAAGCTTCAAGAGGAGATTGATGAATTTGAAGAAGCACCCAAAGCCTTGGTCAAGTGGGTTCCCAAGACTACATCAAGTTCTACTTCATCAAGTACGACTATAACTCCAAGGATTCCCATCAAGATGGTGTGGATCCCAAATAAGAAGAACTAGAGAGTTCTTGAGGGTGACTCCGCCAACACACTTCACTCATATCATTTTGGCGAGGACAAGTGCAAACAACTTCCATATCTTGCACTAGTTCAAGGAGTCACAAACCCTCTTGTTGGTAACACAAGGGACAAGGTAACCTAATGCATTCATGGACATCATCTCATGTGAATATCACTCTATGTCTATGGATATCCTTGTTTGTTCCTTGTGGGACTAACCCGTGTAGGTATTGAAAGTGCAACTCACTCCAAAGGATCTACATCAACATTGAGCATCTACATCTTCAACACCTACATGAAGTCATCATCGACAAAACCCAAGGTTAGTTCATCCCTCTTAGGGGGGATATCACATCTAGGGGGATCTTTACTCTAATCAATTGAGCTAAAACAACTCTAATGGTGTGAACACAACAGTGCTTTATGTAAAGGTGGCAACCCCACTTGTGCTTAAACGATGAGTATGACCTACGATCAAATGTTCTCATTTGACTCCTAAGTCAATATACTCATATATAGATGACCTAGTCATCGCCAAATTTCTTGATAGATGCTAGAGTGTTTGTGCATGCTTTGTCACATATTACTTTTGCCATCTTATTGTGTGAGCATGTTGGTTGCATATTTTACTCATTCAAGGACATCCATTTGTTGCTTTGATTGTTTGGCTTTTTCTCTTTTGCCAAATGGATGGATAAGAATGCCTAAGAACTCCCTCTAGCTATCTATGCTTTCCTCGTCTCAAACTGTATTCATGCTACATCACAAAGTTTGATCAAGTCAGATTTGAACCACTCTATGTGAGGAGCACTCGAAGTACCCGATTCGTCATAGACTTAAACTTCCATAACCTCTTTGTGCATTTCGGTATGACTGAGTCATCCATCTCGGTCACACCGAGATCAGTAAGTTGATCTAGGTGTTCAATCTCGGTGCAAACGATTAGAACTTTTCGGTCGCACTGAGTTGTTCCACTTGGTCACACCGACAGGGTCAGGTTATATATACTGATGGGTCAAATTTTGGAAAAAAATTCCAAAACCTTTCACCCGCGCTTGACCTGCTCTACCTCCTTGGGTCTCTGGATCATCCTCTCACCGCCAGCGACCTCCCGCCACTGGTCTCCACCGCCGTCAACGGCAATCTACCCCGCCGTTGCCGCCGTAGCAAGTTCACCGCTGAAGTAGGGGATGAACTTGATCTTTGTGCTATTCCTTAACTCCGATTCGTAGCACATTTCTTTGCCATGATTCTTGCCACGTATGAAATTATCCTGTCCAGCGAAAGCATCTCGTAGATTAGATTTGATTTGAAAATTTAGGGTTAGGTCTCCGCCGAACTCATCTCGGACCGACCGAGTTGTAGAAATCGGTCTCACCGATTTGGCTTAGGCCATTGCACATGCGTTTTCGGTCTAACCGAAAATTGCAAATCGGTGTGACCGAGTTTGATTCTCTGTGAAACCCTAGCAATCTCGGTGCCACCGAACTGTGGCTCTGTCTGACCGAGTTCACTAGTTTAGGTTCCAAAAGCTGCTTCGGTATCACCGAGTTTACAAATCGGTAGATCCTAAATGCTTTCTTTGAAGAACTAAAACTAAGTTTTTAAGTCATGTTTTGCAAAAATTCTGCACTTTGTGATGCTCATCTACTCTACCTCATCTATGACCTACTCACAGGATCTGCTGACAGTTTGCCTGCAAGATGTCTGATCAAAGTGACAGCCAGAACAAGTATGATGAGCAGGTTCATATGAGTGAGGGCACTAGTCCCTCTAGCACTTCTGATGAGGGAAGCAGGAGCACACCAAGAAACTTGCCCAAGGCAGCCACCAGAACAAGGAATAAGAAGACCTCAGATTCAGAGGATGAGGATTATGTGGCTGTTGAGGAACAAGTTGACCCCAAGAAAAAGGTGCTAAAGAAAGAGTATGGCATAGTTGCATCAACTAAGCCTGGATTGCACAAAAAGGCCCCTGCCAAGAGGGTGCCAACCTTAAAAGTTAGAGCCTCAACTGCTAAAACCTCCAAGCCAACTGGAGAGGCTGTTGGAGAAGGAAAGAAGAGAAAAGAAAGGGTCAAGAAGACCACTGCTAGAGTACTTGGTAGATCCTCCATTATGAGAGATTCATAAGAGGATGAGGAACAGGATGCTGCACCAGCTCCTAAGGCTCAGAAGCTTATGGGAGATGCAATCAAGTCAGGGGCTGCTCCATCTAAGACCAAATCTGCTCCCAAGGCTATTTCTTAGAAACCCCCAAAGCCCAAGAGGAACACCAGGAGTATACCTACTGAGGAGAAGAACAAGGCCCCAGTGCCTGAAGCTGAAGAAGAAGATTCTCATGTTTTGAGGAAGTTGAAGCCCAAAATTCCTGACCACAATGATGCTCATCCAGTCGCTGAGGACATGCACATCAGGAAAGATGCATGATTGAGGTTATGGAGACAGTCTGATCCCTATGCTGTTAGGAGGAGGACTGCAGTTGACTACAGGTTCCATACAAAGGAACAACAAGATTTTTATGAGACAATTCTGCTTGACAAGAAGCCCATAGTCTGTGACATGAAATGGGTGTACTAGGAGTTCATCCGGGAAAATGAAGATCACTTCCCTAGAGTGTATGCCAGATTTAAGGCTTGTGGAGTAGATGAATTCGTTGGACAAAAGCTCACCAAATGGAATGATGAGTTGATCATGCAGTTATACTCCACTGCCCACTTCTATCCAGATGGGAGGATAGTTTAGATGTCTAAGGGTACCAGGTACCAGTCCACGGTTGATGAATGGGCCAAGCTAATCAATGCCCCAGAGGAACATGAAGATGACTTGGATGTGTATGCCAAGAAAAAGAAAGACCACAACTCAATGGCAAACATGTACAAAGAGATCCCTGATAAGGATTTGGAAACTCACAGGCTTGGATCTGTGCATTTCTTGTTGTCTGGTCTGCCTAACATTAACTGGATCTTAAGGCACACATTGCTACCCAAGTCAGGAGATCACAAGATGATCAGAGGACACTCCATCAACATGCTGCAAATTTTTTATGTTCCCCAGAAATTCAAAGTTATGAGTTTGATTGTAGAAACGATCAAAAGGACTCTTGCTGATCAAAAGAGGAGTTATGGGTATGCTCCACATATTCAGGAGCTCATCAGATCTAAGATGGGCACAGGGACTTACTTGCTAGACAAGGAGCATCTACCTCTATATCATGAGTTTGAAGACAACACTGTTGTGATGAATGAGGAAGAACCATCATTAGCTCAAGTCCAGGAGAAGAGAGCCAAGGAAAAGGCTGAGAAAGCTGCCCAGATGCCAAGTGTTGAAGAGGCATCTCGAGTCTTCCTGAAGAGCAAGCAAGATCAGTTAGGCTATCTGATTCAAGCTACACTAAGGATTGAGAAGGGCTTGGCCACCCTGACTCAGAATCAGGAGAGCCTGGAGAGGATTGTGGAAACAAAATTCTATGATCTTGATCTAAAGGTGACTGAGATTCAGACTGCAGTTGAGCAGCTTTAGGAGGAAGCAGAGGAGAGGAGGGGAAAAGAAACCACTGATGATTTTAAGCGTGTGCCACAAGGTCCAAGGTCTGCTGCAGTGCCAGTCTCATATGCTAGAGCTTCAGTGTCAGCACCAGCAGCTACAGCTCCAGTGCCACCTCCAGCACCCACTCCATCATCTCCAACTACATCGCCGGAAGCCTTCGTCCTTGGAGTTCTATCTACACCACCTCCCGAAGACCAAGCCTGAGAGACGTATATCACTATGCATTTTCAAACTTTTTGGTAACTCGTTGCCAAAGGGGGAGAAATATATATAGATCATAGGCTTCGAGAGAGAGTGTCTTGATTTTTATCTCTCTTGCTATTTCGGTTGAAATACTTTATTGTGTGCTTGTGTGAGATACTTTATGTCCTTGTGAGATACTTATATGATCATGCGGTTGATCATATGCTACCTTAATGTTTGGTTGAATGATGCTATCCTTTATATTCCATATATGATCATTCACTTGCTTGGTGATGAGTGCATGCTTTTAATTTCTATCATTTTGAGCGCTCCACCAAGATGTATGTGACATGGAAGAGTAACCCATTATCCTAATCGATTGTGCATTTGCATTCAAAAGCAAATTTTAAATAATGAACAAATTTAGGGGGAGCTCTTGCTTATCACATACTTCTCAACGCGACGATGTTTTTCAATCTTATAATCATTTGTCGAAGCTTTGATCTATATGTTGTCATCAATTACCAAAAAGGGGGAGATTGAAAGTGCAACTATCCCTGGGTGGTTTTGGTAATTCCTAACAACATATAGCTCATTGAGCTAATGCTACTTGAAGATAAATATTTCAGGAAAAGCTCAATGATTGGCATCGCATGGATTAGAAAGTGGACCCCACAAAATGCTAAGGACAAAAGGATTGGCTCAAGCTCAAAGCACAAGACTCGACATTTCATTTTTAGTGATCGAAGATCACATTGAGTCCATAGGAAAAGCCAATACTATTAAGGTGGGGTGAGGTGTTGCTTAATGAGGTTCTTGCTCAAAGTGCTTAGTGATATGCTCCACAACCCTCAACCACTTTCTCATATCCAAATATATCCCAAACCAAAAGTCAAACTCGGCCCCACCGTTTTGATCTATCTGGCGCCACCGAGTTCACTTGACATAGCCACTGCCACAAACCCTAGTCTTTTCGATCCTACCGATAGGATCTCGGTCTCACCGAGATGGGATTGTAATCTCTTTGTTTCCCTTCGTAACGTTTCGGTCCAACGAGATGAGCGATCGGTACCACCGAGATTGCAATGCAAACTCTCTGTTTCCCTTCCGCAACGTTTTGGTCCTACCGAGAGAGCGAGTCGGTCCCACCGAGATTGCCTGACCAACTGTCTGGTTAGTCTATTACCAGAATCATTCTCACCGAGTTTGTGTAATCGGTCTCATCGAGATTACGTTATGCTCTAACCCTAATGATATCAGTCCCATCGAGTTGACATGTCGGTCACACCGAAAACCCTAACGGTCACATTATGAACTAAATCGGTCTGACCGAGTTGTATGATTCGGTCCCACCGAGTTTGGTGATTTGTCTGTAACGGTTAGATTTTGTGTGGAGGCTATATATACCCCTCCACCCACTCTTCATTCATGGAGAGAGCCATCAGAACATGCCTACACTTCCAACATACATTTTTTGAGAGAGAACCACCTACACTTGTGTTGAGGTCAAGATACTTCATTACAACCACATAAATCTTGATCTCTAGCCTTCCCCAAGTTGCTTTCCACTCAAATCATCTTTCCACCAAATCCTATCCTATGAGAGAGAGTTGAGTGTTGGGGAGACTATCATTTGAAGCACAAGAGCAAGGAGTTCAGCATCAACACACCATTTGTTACCTCTTGGAGAGTGGTGTCTCCTAGATTAGTTAGGTGTCACTTGGGAGCCTCCATCAAGATTGTGGAGTTGAACCAAGGAGTTTGTACGGGCAAGGAGATCGCCTACTTCATGAAGATCTACCTTAGTGAGGCAAGTCCTTCGAGGGCGATGGCCATGGTGGGATAGACAAGGTTGCTTCTTCGTGGACCCTTCGTGGGTGGAGCCCTCCGTGGACTCGCACAACCGTTACCCTTCGTGGTTTGAAGTCTCCATCAACGTGGATGAAAGATAGCACCACCTATCGAAACCACGTCAAAAATCTCCGTGTCTACATTGCGTTTGCTCCCTCCAAACTCCTCCCTTTACCTTCATATGCAATTGTTTTACATTCCGCTGCTATACTCTTAGAATTGCATGTGTAGGTTGTTTGCTTGACTTGTGCTAAGTTGCTAAAATCTGCCAAGAATTAAAATTGGGAAAATGCTAGATTTTTATTTGGTCAAGTAGTCTAATCACCCCCCTCTAGACATACTTTCTATCCTACAATATTTTGGCACTCAACTCGCGGATTCCCGAGGTGACATTAGGGTAATCTATGCATAGGGGTTGATGCATGTTTTCGTCCTTGTTTCTCTGCTAGAAATCTTGGGCACTCTTTGAGGTTCTTTATGTTGGATTGAATATTATGAATCTGAAGTTTTTTGATGCATATCGTATAATTGACCCACGAATACTTGTGGTGACATTGGAGTATCTAGGTGACATTAGGGTTGATTGATGTGTGTCATATGGTGTTATTTTACTACGAACTCTAGGGCTGTTTGTGACACTTATAGGAATAGCCCAATGGATTGATCGGAAAGAATAACTTTGAGGTGGTTTCGTACCCTACAAGCAATTTCATCTTATGTTCTCCATGATAGGAACTTTGGAGTGACTTTTGTTGCACGTTGAGGGATTGCCATATGATCTAATTATGTTATCATTGTTGAGAGAATCCTATGCCTTGTTTCCAAGCATTGCAATACTGTTTTCACTCACTTTTTCCACTTGCTACCTTGCTGTTCTTTTATTTTAAGATTACAAAAACCTATATCTACCATCCATATTGTACTTGTATCACTATCTCTTCATCAAACTAGTGCACCTATACAATTTACCATTGTATTGGGTGTGTTGGGGACACAAGAGACTCTTTGTTATTTGGTTGCAGGGTTGTTTGAGAGAGACCATCTTCATCCTACGCCTCCCACAGATTGAGAAACCTTAGGTCATCCACTTGACGGAAATTTTCTATTGTCCTACAGAACTCTATGCTTGGAGACCCAACACGAGTCTACAATAAGAAGGTTGCGTAGTAGACATCAAGCTCTTTTCCGGCGCCATTTCCGGGGAGGTGAGTGCTTGAAGGTATATCTTTAGATATTGCAATTGAATCTTTTAGTTTCTTGGTTTATCAATAGTTTAGTCTATGGAAGAAAACTACAAAAAAAATGGAATTTAGGTTGCCTCATATGCTTCATCTTTTTAATGTCTTCCGTGAAAATGATGGAAAGGAAAATTGTGCTCAAGTGTTAGAAGAAGAAGTCTATAAAATGTTTGGCACTATATTTTTTAATGATGAGCATGATTGCAATGTTGTTAGTATGAATTCTTTAAATATACATGATGCTAATAATATGCAAAGCTACAAGCTTGGGGATGCTATGTTTGATGAAGATGATATTTTTAGTCCCCCAAGTTTTGATGAGAAAATTTATTATGATGATAGCATGCCTCCTATGTATGATGATTACAATATTTATGAAAGTGGGTTTGGAAGAGTGTCAACTTCAGATAATAATTATCCCACTATTCTGGAGGGTGTTGAATCTTATTATAATGATAAAGGTGGATTTGGAGAGGTCCTGACTTTATTTAGTGATGAATCCACTATTTTGGAAGAGGTTCCAATTGATTATGAGAACAAAGTTCATATATATGATGCTAATTGTGATGACATGTATGCTATAAATAATAATGATAACCATGAAACTTGTCATCATGATTTTAATTTTCAATTGGATTATGCCTCACATGACAGTTATTTTGTTGAGTTTGCTCCCACTACTATTGATGAGAACACATTTGCTTATATGGAGAGTAATAAATTTTCTATGCTTGTGCATCATGAAAATAATGCTTTATGTGATAGTTATATTGTTGAATTCATTCATGATGCTACTGAAAATTATTATGAGGGAGGAATATATGCTTGTAGGAGTTGCAATAATATTAAGTTTCCTCTCTATATGATGAAAATCTTGAAGTTTTACTTGTTTTACCTTCCTATGCTAGTTGATTCTTGTTCCCATAAATTGTTTATTCACAAAATCCCTATGCATAGGAAGTGGGTTAGACTTAAATGTGCTAGTCATATGCTTCATGATGCTCCCATTATGTTTCAATTCTTATCTTTTATGTGAGCATCATTGAAATCATCATGCCTAGCAAGAAAGGAAATAAAGAAAAGCGCTTGTTGGGAGACAACCTAATATTTATACCTACTGTTTTTGTGTGTTAACATGATTAGGCTACTGTATTAATCATGTTTTATAGCTTTTGTTTCAATAAAGTGCCAAGTAAGACCTTTGGGATGGTCTATGGTGATAGTTGATTTGATCTTTCTGAAAACATAAACTTTTGCACCCAGTAAAATAATTTACATTTTTTTACAAAAGCGTGATAAAATAATGATTCTTTTTGCACAAGATTTATATGCAAATTGCCTAGATTGTCCTAATGTTTCAGAATTTTAGGAGTCACATAAGTATGCACAGTTTCCAGATTACTACAAACTGTTCTGTTTTTTACGGATTCTATTTTTCATGTGTTGTTTGCTTATTTTGATGAATCTATGAGTAGTATCGGAGGGTATGAACCATGGATGAGTTGGAGTACAGTGTATATAACACCGGTATGAATTTATAATAATTTCACAACAGTACCTAAGTGGTGATTTACTTTATTATACTAACGGAGCTTACGAGTTTTCTGTTGAGTTTTGTGTTGTGAAGTTTTCAAGTTGTGGCTAAAGTTTTGATCGACTATGGAATAAGGAGTGGCAAGAGCCTAAGCTTGGGGATGCCCAAGGCACCACAGGGTAATATTCAAGGACAACCAAGAGCCTAAGCTTGGGGATGCCCCGGATGGCATCCCCTCTTTCGTCTTCGTCCATCGGTAACCTTATCTGGAGCTATATTTGTATTCGGCACATGATATGTGTTTTGCATGGAGCATCATTTTATTCTATTAGGATTCACTTGTTGTTTGAATAATATCCCAAGATCTAAATTTTTTAAATGTTAGAGAGTCTTCACATACTTACATAATTACTCGACTACTCATTGATCTTTGATACGTCTCCAACGTATCTATAATTTTTGATTGTTCCATGCTGTCATATTATCAATCTTGGATGTTTTATAATCATTTTATAGTCATTTTTTGTAGTAACCTATTGATATAGTGCCAAGTGCTAGTTGCTGTTTTTTGCATGTTTTTTACATCGCAGAAAATCAATACCAAACGAAGTCCAAATGCAACAAAACTTTACGAATATTTTTTATGGACCAGAAGACACCTAATGGGCCAAGGCTGCACTTGGGGGGGTGCTCCGAGGAGAGCACAACCCACCAGGGCACGCCTAGAGGCCTAGGCGCGCCCTGGTGGGTTGTCCCCACCTTGGGTGCCCCCCGGACTGCCTCTTTGCTCTATAAATACCCCAATATTCCAGAAAACCTAGGGGAGTCAATGAAAACCAATTCCAGCCGCTGCAGAGTCCAGAACCACCAGATCCAATCTAGACACCATCACGGAGGGGTTCACCACCTCCATTGGTGCCTCTCCGATGATGCGTGAGTAGTTCTTTGTAGACCATCGGGTCCGTAGTTAGTAGCTAGATGGCTTCCTCTCTCTCGTTTGATTCTCAATACAATGGTCTCTTGGAGATCCATATGATGTAACTCTTTTTGCGGTGTGTTTGTTGGGATCGGATGAACTTTGAGTTTATGATCAGATCTATCTTTTTATATCCATGAACATTATTTGAGTTTCTTTGATCTCTTTTATGCATGATTGCTTATAGCCTCGTTTTTCTTCTCTGATATTTGGGTTTTGTTTGGCCAACTTGATCTATTTATCTTGCAACGGGAAGAGGTGCTTTGTATGGGTTCGATCTTACGGTGCTTGATCCCAGTGATAGAAGGGGAACCGACATGTATGTATCGTTGATACTAAGGATAATGTGATGGGGTCTATCTCTACATAGATAGATCTTGTCTACATCATGTCATCGTTCTTATTGCATCACTCCGTTTCTCCATGAACTTAGTACACTAGATGCATGCTGGATAGCAGTCGATGTGTGGTGTAATAGTAGTAGATGCAGGCAGGAGTCGGTCTACTAATCTTAGACGTGATGCCTATATAATGATCATTGCCTGGATATCGTCATGACTATTTGAAGTTCTATCAATTTCCCAACAGTAATTTGTTTACCCACCGTTTGCTATTTTTCTTGAGAGAAGCCACTAGTGAAACCTACGTCCCCCGGGTCTCTTTCTCATATTATTTGCCTTCACGATCTATTTTATTTGCCAGTTATTTTCAGATCTACTAAACCAAAAATACAAAAATACCTTGCTGTGATTTATTTTATTTGGCATTCGATTTATCAATATTTACAACTCTCTCACATCCGTTTGCCAATTTCTGGTGCCGTTACCCAAAAGGGATTGACAACCCCTTTTACATGTCGTGTTGCGAGTATTTGTTATTTGTGTGTAGGTGCTGTTTACGTTGTATTGCTTGGTTCTCCTACTGGTTCGATAACCTTCGTTTCATATCTGAGGGAAATACCTACCGCCGCTATTCTGCATCATCCCTTCCTCTTTGGGGAAATACCGACGTAGCTTCAAGCGACATCAAAAGGAATTTCTGGCGCCGTTAACAGGGAGGATCTTCAACATATACCAGGTTCCTAATCACTAAATCCATCTCCTCGCAATTTACATTATTCTCCATTTGCTTCTCGTTTTCCTCTCCGCCACTTCACAAAAATTCTCTGTTTTATTCGCCCCTCTTTTTCGTCCGTCGTTCTCTTGCTCTCTAGTCCTGATGTCTAGCGTGTCTACTCCTCCTTTGTCACTAGATTTTGAAGTTCTATACTTCAAGCAAAGACAAGGAGAAAATTTGAAAGATGCTTGGTATAGGATTATGGAATCCTATCGTATTTGCAATTTAAAGGGGGATGCTAAGATTTTTCTTCGTAATTTTTCCATAGGATTGCCTTTGCATCATAGAAAACTCTTAGATTTTGCGTCCAAAGGGAATTTTATTGAGCTTGATGCCAACGCTGCCTATGAACTTGTAGAAGGAATTTTGGGGGTTCCGCCTCAAAAGAAGGGCTTTTCTTTCACCCTAGAGGGAGTTCAAATGTTAGATAAACTTGGTGATTTGCATAAACATATCGTCGAATTACAAAAATATAATGAACCCCTCAAACCCAATGGTACTATACCTTGATTACTCTTTGCAACAAGCGATTGGATATTTTGGATCTAAAGATGGTTTCTTTTACAAAGAATTTAGGGAAGCGCAAAGAGCCTCCCGGGTTTGAGAAAACCCTTACCAAAGTAGCCAAGACTGTGGATGACAAAACTTAGATCCTTGCTTTATGCCTAGCTAAGGGCGTAAAACTATAGCGCTTGTTGGGAGGCAACCCAATGAATAAAAATTATTTTTTCTTTTTGCTTTCTGTTCTTGAGTGTTAGCATAATTATGATATTGTTATGATTGTGTTTTTTATGTTTTAATTAGTGTTTGTGCCAAGTAAATCCCTTAGGATCTTCTTGGGTGATAGTTGTTTGATCTTGCTGAAAAACAGAAACTTTTGCGCTCGTGAAAATAATTCTCATTTTTAACCAGAGAGCGATAAAATACCCATTCCTTTCGTAGTAGATCAACATACAAATTTCTCAGGTCATCCTAATTTTTCAGAGTTTTTGAAGTAACATAAGTATTCTAAACACCCAGATTACTACAGACTGTTCTGTTTTTGACAGATTCTGTTTTCTTTGCATTGTGCTTGTTTTGATGGCTCTATGGTTTTCTTTGATGCATTTTTGCCATAGAAAAGTTGGAATATAGTAGATATAATGCAAGAACAAAATATGAATTGGTTTAATACAACACTTATAGTAGTGATTTGTTTTCTTATACTAACGGATCTCACGAAGGCTTTTGTTGAGTTTTGTGTGATTGAAGTTTTCAAGTTTTGGGATATCTTACGATGGATGAAGGAATAAGGAGTAAGAAGAGCCTAAGATTGGGGATGCCCCGGCATCCCAAGCTATTTTCCAAAAGAAAGAAAGCAACTAAGCTTGGGGATGCCCCCGAGTGGCATCCCCTCTTTCTTCTAACGACCATCGGTATTTTACTCGAAGCTATATTTTTATTTGTCACATACTATGAGTTTTTCTTGGAGCGTCTTCTATGATATGAGTCTTTGCTTGTTTTATTTTGTGTTTTAAGTCTTGATCCCTTGCTGGACACACCTATTTGAGAGAGACAAAATTATGTCATGACATGTTAGAATTGCTCTCTATGCTTCACTTAAATTTTTATGAGCTATGGACTTGCTCTAGTGCTTCATTAATATCTTTTTAGCACGGTGTGCTTTATTATTTTGAAGAAATGCACTCTTGCTTCACTTAGATTTATTTAAGAGTTAGTATTTTTTAAAGAAATTCTCTCTTGCTTCACTTAAATTAATTTGAGAGAAAGAAATATTATGCTCATGATCTTCACTTATATTTGTTTGAGCTTGTCAAAAGCAACATATGAAAGTTAGTCCGAAAGTGATAGATATCCAAGAAGGATATAATAAAAACTTTCATGAAGATCATTGGACAAAATAAACTTGATTCTTAGTAATAGTTTTGAGATATGATGATGTAATATGTGAGTTATGTTGATGAGTAACTATGCTTTAGTAAGAATATTGGTGTTAAGGTTTGTGATTCCCTATGCAAGCACAAAAGTCAATAATTATGCAATGAAATTATATCCTACTTGTGGTGCATTATTCGGTTCTAATTATGCTTAATGCTCGCTTATGAGATTATTCGTTTCTTGGTTGGTCGCTTCTCAATCTTTTGCCAGCCTTCATTTTACACTAAGTATGATCACTACTTGTGCATCCAAAAACCTTTAAACCAGTTTTGCCACATGAGTCCACTATATCTACCTATATGCGGTATTCTTTTTCCGTTCTAAGCAAATTTGTATGTGCCATCTCTAAATTTCAAAATAGACTTCTCTTTTGTGTGTTCGTTTCGCTCGCGGAGCAGTGAGGGGTGGCTAATATTTTGCATGCTAGATGTGTTATTCTCATGATGAGTGTTTATTCACTTGTCATTGCACAAGAGTAAGGCAAAGGTATTAGGGATTCCCTGTCCCAAAATGAAAAACAAATTTACTTTATGTTGTCAAATAATAAATTCCTTGGAAAGTGTTGGTATGGAATGCACCCGTGGATACGGTTAGCCATAGAAAGTGAAAGTATGGTGGAAAAAGGAATAAACTTTATTTTCCGTTTGGAAACCGCCTATGATATATCTAGCATGGAAAGTGTTGGGAACTCTAACACGTTTTCATTGGTGGGAAGGACACACCTCCCAAAATGTTTTTATCTCTAAGTTTTTCGCTTTGAGCTCTAGCACCTCTACAAATCCCTACTTCCCTCTGCGAAGGGCCTTTCTTTTACTTTATGTAATTTTTATTTTGAATTTGAGTCTCCATCTTCTCTTATAAAAGCACCAACTAGGAGGCATTATGATCGTACTTGAGCACTGGGTGTAGTTAATATGCGAGTGTGTTTCATGAATGGATCAATGATTGAGCATGATGGGCTAGGGATAGCTTATTTTAGCATTGATATTTTGAAAGACATAGTTGCTTGTTGATATGCTTGAGTATTTAAGTTATCATGTCAAAACTAGACCATTGCTTTAAATAATATAAAAGTCCAAATGTCCATGCTATAAAGAAAAGAATATGATATGACATGTTAGGCAGCATTCCACATCAAAAATTCTGTTTTTATCACTTACCAACTCAAGGACGAGTAGGAGTTAAGCTTGGGGATGCTGATACGTCTCCAACGTATCTACAATTTTTAATTGTTCCATGCTGTTATATTATCAATATCGGATGTTTTACAATCATTTTATATCATTTTTTGGTACTAACCTATTGACATAGTGCCAGGTGCCAGTTGTTGTTTTTTGCATGTTTTTTACATCACAAAAAATCGATACCAAACAGAGTCCAAATGCAACGAAACTGTACGGAGAATTTTTTATGGACCAGAAAACACCTAATGGGCCAAGGCTGCGCCCGGGGGTGCTCCAAGGAGAGCACAACCCACCAGGGCGCGCCTGGAGGCCCAGGCGCGCCCTGGTGGGTTGTGCCCACCTCGGGTGCCCCCCGGACCGCCTCTTTGCTCTATAAATACCCCAATATTCTAGAAACCCTAGGGGAGTCGACGAAAATCAATTCCAGCCGCCGCAGTGTCCAGAACCACCAGATCCAATCTAGACACCATCACGGAGGGGTTCACCACCTCCATTGGTGCCTCTCCGATGATGCGTGAGTAGTTCTTTGTAGACCTTCGGGTCTGTAGTTAGTAGCTAGATGGCTTCCTCTCTCTTGTTTGATTCTCAATACAATGGTCTCTTGGAAATCCATATGATGTAACTCTTTTTTGTGTGTTTGTTGGGATCGGATGAACTTTGAGTTTATGATCAGATCTATCTTTTTATATCCATGAAAGTTATTTGAGTTTCTTTGATCCCTTTTATGCATGATTTCTTATAGCCTCGTATTTGTTCTCCGATATTTGT
The DNA here is from genome assembly GCF_003073215.2 of Triticum urartu. Classification (NCBI taxonomy): domain Eukaryota; kingdom Viridiplantae; phylum Streptophyta; class Magnoliopsida; order Poales; family Poaceae; genus Triticum; species Triticum urartu. The sequence continues at coordinate 327,265,011 of NC_053027.1, read as the reverse complement.
TTCTGTTTGGCCAACTTGATCTATTTATCTTGCAATGGGACGAGGTGCTTTGTAGTAGGTTCGATCTTACGGTGCTTGATCCCAGTGACAGAAGGGAAACCGACACGTATGTATCGTTGCTACTAAGGATAAAACATTGGGGTCTATCTCTACATAGATAGATCTTGTCTACATCATGTCATCTTTCTTATTGCATTACTCCATTTCTCCATGAACTTAATACACTAGATGCATGCTGGATAGCAGTCGATGTGTGGAGTAATAGTAGTAGATGCAAGCAGGAGTCAGTCTACTAATCTTGGACATGATGCATATATAATGATCATTGCCTGGATATCGTCATGAGTATTTGAAGTTGTATCAATTTCCCAACAGTAATTTTTTTACCCACCGTTTGCTATTTTTCGCGAGAGAAGCCACTAGTGAAACCTACAGCCCCCGGGTCTCTTTCTCATATTATTTGCCTTCGCGATCTATTTTATTTGCTTTTTATTTTCAGAACTACTAAACTAAAAATACAAAAATACCTTGCTGCAATTTATTTTATTTGGCGTTTGATCTATCAATATTTACAACTCTCTCACGCCCGTTTGCCAATTTCTGGTGCCATTACCCGAAAGGGATTGACAACCCCTTTTACATGTCTGGTTGCGAGTATTTGTTATTTGTGTGCAGGTGCTGTTTACGTTGTGTTGCTTGGTTCTCCTACTGGTTTGATAACCTTGGTTTCATATCCGAGGGAAATACCTACTGCCGCTATGCTGCATCATCCCTTCCTCTTTGGGGAAATACCGACGTAGCTTCTAGCGACATCAATCTTCACTTATATCTTTTGGAGTAGTTTGTCATTTTCTCTAGTGCTTCACTTATATCTTTTTAGAGCACTGCGGTGGTTTTTATTTTGAAGAAATTGATGAACTCTCATGCTTCACTTATATTATTTTGAGAGTCTTTAAACAGCATGGTAATTTGCTTATGTTATGAATTTAGTCCTAATATGATGGGCATCCAAGAGGGATATAATAAAAACTTTCAAATAAAGTTCATTGAATACTATGGGAAGTTCGATTCCTTATGATTGTTTTGCGATATGAGGATGGTGATATTGGAGTCATACTAGTGAGTAATTGTTGATTGTAGAAATACTTGTGTTAAAGTTGAAGGAAATATGCCCTAGAGGCAATAATAAAGTTATTATTTATTTCCTTATTTCATGATAAATATTTATTATTCATGCTAGAATTGTATTAACCGGAAACATAATACATGTGTGAATACATAGACAAACATAGTGTCACTAGTATGCCTCTACTTGACTAGCTCGTTAATCAAAGATGGTTAAGGTTCCTAACCATAGACATGAGTTGTCATTTGATTAACGGGATCACATCATTAGGGGAATGATGTGATTTACTTGACCCATTCCGTTAGCTTAGCACTTGATCGTTTAGTATGTTGCTATTGCTTTCTTCATGACTTATACATGTTCCTATGACTATGAGATTATGCAACTCCCGTTTATCGGGGGAACACTTTGTGTGCTACTGCTACCTCTTGAGCACTGCGTTGGTTTTCCCCGAAGAGGAAGGGATGATGCAACAAAGTAGCGTAAGTATTTCCCTTAGTTTTTGAGAACCAAGGTATCAATCCAGTAGGAGGCTACGCGCGAGTCCCTCGCACCTGCACAAAACAAATAAATCCTCGCAACCAACGCGATAAGGGGTTGTCAATCCCTACACGGCCACTTACGAGAGTGAGATCTGATAGATATGATAAGATAATATTTTTGGTATTTTATGATGAAGATGCAAAGTAAAATAAAAGCAAAGTAAAAAAGAAAAGGAAATTACTAAGTATTGGAAGATTAATATGATGAAGATAGACCCGGGGGCCATAGGTTTCACTAGTGGCTTCTCTCAAGAGCATAGGTATTCTACGGTGGGTGAACAAATTACTGTTGAGCAATTGACAGAATTGAGCATAGTTATGAGAATATCTAGGTATGATCATGTATATAGGCATCACGTCCGAGACAAGTAGACCGACTCCTGCCTGCATCTACTACTATTACTCCGCTCATCGACCGCTATCCAACATGCATCTAGAGTATTAAGTTAATGAAAATAGAGTAACGCCTTAAGCAAGATGACATGATGTAGAGGGATAAACTCATGCAATATGATGAAAACCCATCTTGTTATCCTTGATGGAGCAATACAATACGTGCCTTGCTGCCCCTACTGTCACTTGGAAAGGACATCGCAAGATTGAACCCAAAGCTAAGCACTTCTCCCATTGCAAGAAAGATCAATCTAGTAGGCCAAACCAAACTGATAATTCGAAGAGACTTGCAAAGATAACCAATCATACATAAAAGAATTCAGAGAAGATTCAAATATTATTCATAGATAGACTTGATCATAAACCCACAATTCATCGGTCTCAACAAACACACCGCAAAAAGAAGATTACATAAAATAGATCTCCACAAGAGGGGGGAGAACATTGTATTGAGATCCAAAAAGAGAGAAGAAGCCATCTAGCTAATAACTATGGACCCGAAGGTCTGAGGTAAACTACTCACACTTCATCGGAGGGGCTATGGTGATGATGTAGAAGCCCTCCGTGATCGATGCCCCCTCCGGCGGAGCTCCGGAATAGGCCCCAAGATGGGATCTTGTGGATACAGAAAGTTGCGGCGGTGGAATTAGGGTTTTTGTCTCCGTATCTGATTGTTTGGGGGTACGTAGAGGAGGAAGGAGTACGTCGGTGGAACAACAGGGGGCCCACTAGGGTGGAGGGCACGCCTGTGGGGGGGGGTAGGCGCGCCCTTACCTCGTGGCCTCCTCTTTTGTTTCTTGACGTAGGGTCCAAGTCTCCTGGGTCTTGTTCGTTGAGAAAATCACGTTCCCGAAGGTTTCATTCCGTTTGGACTCCGTTTGATATTCCTTTTCTTCGAAACCCTAAAATAGGCAAAAAAAACAGCAATTCTGGGCTGGGCCTCCGGTTAGTAGGTTAGTCCAAAAAATAATATAAAAGTGGATAATAAAGTCCAAAATAGTAGATAATATAGCATGGAGCAATCAAAAATTATAGATACGTTGGAGACGTATCAAGCATCCCCAAGCTTAATTCCTACTCGTCCTCGAGTAGGTAAATGATAAAAACAGAATTTTTGATGCGGAGTGCTACTTGGAATAATTTTAATGTAATTCTTCTTAATTGTGGTATGAATATTCAGATCCGAAAGATTCAAAATAAAAGTTTAATATTGACATAAAAATAATAATACTTCAAGCATACTAACAAAGCAATCATGTCTTCTCAAAATAACATGGCCAAAGAAAGTTATCCCTACAAAATCATATAGTCTGGCTATGCTCTATCTTCATCACACAAAGTATTTAAATCATGCACAACCCCGATGACAAGCCAAGCAATTGTTTCATACTTTTGACATTTTCAAACCTTTTCAATCTTCACGCAATACATGAGCGTGAGCCATGGATATAACACTATAAGTGGAATAGAATGGTGGTTGTGGAGAAGACAAAAAGGGAGAAGATAGTCTCACATCAACTAGGCATATCAACGGGCTATGGAGATGCCCATCGATAGATATCAATGTGAGTGAGTAGGGATTGCCATGCAACGGATGCACTAGAGCTATAAGTATATGAAAGCTCAACAAAAGAAACTAAGTGGGTGTGCATCCAACTTGCTTGCTCATGAAGACCTAGGGCATTTTGAGGAAGCCCATCATTGGAATATACAATCCAAGTTCTATAATGAAAAATCCCACTAGTATATGAAAGTGATAACATAGGAGACTCTCTATCATGAATATCATGGTGCTACTTTGAAGCACAAGTGTGGTAAAAGGATAGTAACATTGTCCCTTCTCTCTTTTTCTCTCATTTTTTATTTTTATTTGGGCCTTTTATCTTTTTTTATGGCCTCTTTTTTTCTTTTTTTTGTCCGGAGTCTCATCTCGACTTGTGGGGGAATCATAGTCTCCATCATCCTTTCCTTACTGGGACAATGCTCTAATAATGATGATCATCACACTTTTATTTTCTTACAACTCAACAATTACAACTCGATACTTAGAAAAAAATATGACTCTATATGAATGCCTCCGGCGGTGTACAGGGATATGCAATGAATCAAGAGTGACATGTATGAAAGAATTATGAATGGTGGCATTTCCACAAATACGATGTCAACTACATGATCATGCTAAGCAATATGACAATGATGGAGTGTGTCATAATAAATGGAACGGTGGAAAGTTGCATGGCAATATATCTCGGAATGGCTATGGAAATGCCATAGTAGGTAGGTATGGTGGCTGTTTTGAGGAAGGTATATGGTGGGTGTATGATACCGGTGAAAGGTGCGCGGTATTAGAGAGGCTAGCAATGGTGGAAGGAAGAAAAGTGCATACAATCCATGGACTCAACATTAGTCATAAAGAACTCATATAATTATTGTAAAAATCTACAAGTTATCAAAGCAAAGTAACGCGCATGCTCCTAGGGGGATAGATTGGTAGGAAAAGACCATCGCTCGTCCCCGACCGCCACTCATAAGGAAGACAATCAAAAAATAAACCATGCTCCGACTTCATCACATAACGGTTCACCATACGTGCATGCTACGGGAATCACAAACATTAACACAAGTATTTCTCAAATTCACAACTACTCAACTAGCATAACTTTAATATCACCATCTTCATATCTCAAAACAATTATCAAGCATCAAAATTCTCATAGCATTCAACACGCTCATAAGAAAGTTTTTACTATTCTTGAATACCAACCATATTGGGATTATTTAAGCAAATTACCATGCTATTTAAGACTCTCAAAATAATCTAAGTTAAGCATGATAGATCAATAGTTTCTACAAAAAAATCCACCACCGTGCTCTAAAAGATATAAGTGAAGTACTAGAGCAAAATTATATAACTCAAATGATATAAGTGAAGCACATAGAGTATTCTAACAAATTCCAAATCATGTATGGCTCTCTCAAAAGGTGTGTACAGCAAGGATGATTGTGGTAAAATAAAAAAATAAAGACTCAAATCATACAAGACGCTCCAAGCAAAACACATATCATGTGGTGAATAAAAATATAGCTCCAAGTAAAGTTACCGATAGAAGTAGACAAAAAGAGGGGATGCCTTCCGGGCCATCCCCAAGCTTTGGCTTTTGGGTGTCCTTAGATTATATTGGGGGTGCCATGGGAATCCCCAAGCTTAGGCTCTTGCCACTCCTTATTCCATAATCCATCAAATCTTTACCCAAAACTTGAAAACTTCACAACACAAAACTTAAAGTAGAAAATCTCGTGAGCTCCGTTAGCGAAAGAAAACAAAAGACCACTTCAAGGTACTGTAATGAACTCATTCTTTATTTATATTGGTGTTAAACCTATGTATTCCAACTTCTCTATGGTTTATAAACTATTTTACTAGCCATAGATTCATTAAATAAGCAAACAACAAACGAAAAACAGAATCTGTCAAAAACAGAACAATCTGTAGTAATTTGTAGCTAGAGCAATATCTGGAACCCCAAAAATTCTAAAATAAATTTCTGGACATGAGGAATTTATATATTAATCATCTTAAAAAAGAATTAACTAAATATCACTTTCCAAATAAAAATGGCAGCAGTTCTCGTGAGCGCTAAAGTTTCTGTTTTTTACAGCAAGATATCAAGACTTTCCCCAAGTCTTCCCAACGGTTCTACTTGCCACAAACACTAATTAAACACAAAAAACAAAACCAAAACAGAGGCTAGATAAATTATTTATTACTAAACAGTATCAAAAATCAAGGAATAAAAATAAAATTGGGTTGCCTCCCAACAAGCGCTATCGTTTAACGCCCCTAGCTAGGCATAAAAAGCAAGGATAGATCTAGGTATTGCCATCTTTGGTAGGCAATCCATAAGTGGCTCTCATAATAGATTCATAAGGTAATTTAATTTTATTTCTAGGAAAGTGTTCCATGCCTTTCCTTAACGGAAATTGGAATCTAATATTTCCTTCCTTCATATCAATAATTGCACCAATCGTTCTAAGGAAAGGTCTACCAAGAATAATAGGACATGAAGGATTGCAATCTATGTAAAGAACGATAAAATCTATGGGCACATAATTCCTATTTGCAATAATAATAACATCATTAATTCTTCCCAGAGGTTTCTTAATAGTGGAATCTGCAAGGTGCAAGTTTAGAGAGCAATCATCAAAATCACGGAAACCTAACAAATCACACAAAGTCTTTGGAATCGTGGAAATACTAGCACCCAAATCACACAAATCATAGAATTCATGTTCTTTAACTTTAATTTTAATAGTAGGTTCCCACTCATCATAAAGTTTTCTAGGGATAGAAACTTCCAATTCAAGTTTTTCTTCATAATATTGCATCAAGGCATCAACGATATGTTTAGTGAACGCTTTATTTTGACTATAAGCGTGAGGAGAATTTAGCACGGATTGCAACAAGGAAATACAATCAATCAAAGAGAAATTTTCATAATTAAATTCCTTGAAATCCAAAATAGTGGGTTTAGCAACATCTAGGGTTTTAATTTCTTTGATCCCACTTTCATCAATTTTATCATCAAGATCTAAAAACTCCGAATTTTTGGAACGCCTTCTAGGTAAAGGTGGATCATATTCAGTCCCATAATTATTAAGATTCATATTGCAAAACAAAGATTTAATAGGGGACACATCAATAACTTTTAGATCTTCATCTTTATTTTCATAGCAATCCGGTTTAGCGGCCATCCTATTAACTAAGGTGGCTTGCTTATCTGAAATTTCAGCGGTCAACTTCTCAAGACGAGCAATTTGGGATGTTAAACCATCAAATTCTTTAGACATATCATCAAGCTCTTTATTCATAAAACTCATAATTTTTTTGTTCCTTAAGCTCGTTTCTAAAGAAACTATTATGCTCGAATTGCAAGACCATAAAACTCCTAATGTTGTTTTCAATTTCTTCTAACCTTTTAAGGTGAAGATCACCAAATCAGGGAAGAGCCATTGAGACAAGAAAGCAATCCAACACACAAGCAAACAAAAAGCAAGCGGACAAAAAGAAGCAAATAGAGAAAGAGAGGGAGGATATAGAGAGATGGCGAATAAAACGGCAAGGGTGAAGTGGGGGAGAGGAAAATGAGAGGCAAATGGCAAATAATGTAATGCGGGAGATAAGGATTGTGATGGGTACTTGGTATATTGACTTTTGCGTAGAATCCCCGGCAACGGCGCCAGAAATGGCTCGTTGTCGGGAGTCAAATCTTAAGTTGCGCGAACCTCCCCGGCAACAGCGCCAGAAATCCTTCTTGCTACCTCTTGAGCACTGCGTTGGTTTTCCCCGAAGAGGAAGGGATGATGCAGCAAAGTAGCGTAAGTATTTCCCTCAGTTTTTGAGAACCAAGGTATCAATCCAGTAGAAGGTACGCGCGAGTCCCTTGCACCTGCACAAAACAAATAAATCCTTGCAACCAATGCGATAAGGGGTTCTCAATCCCTACACGACCACTTACAAGAGTGAGATCTGATAGATATGATAAGATAATATTTTTGGTATTTTTATGATAAAGATGCAAAGTAAAATAAAAGCAAAGTAAAAAGCAAAGGAAATTACTAAGTATTGGAAGATTAATATGATGAAGATAGACCCGGGGGCCATAGGTTTCACTAGTGGCTTCTCTCAAGAGCATAGGTATTCTACGGTGGGTGAACAAATTATTGTTGAGCAATCGACAGAATTGAGCATAGTTATGAGAATATCTAGGTATGATCATGTATACAGGCATCACGTCCGAGACAAGTAGACCGACTCCTGCCTGCATCTACTACTATTACTCCACTCATCGACCGCTATCCAACATGCATCTAGAGTATTAAGTTAATGAAAACAGAGTGACGCCTTAAGCAAGATGACATGATGTAGAGGGATAAACTCATGCAATATGATGAAAACCCCATCTTGTTATCCTCGATGGCAACAATACAATATGTGCCTTCATGCCCTTACTGTCACTGGGAAAGGACACCGCAAGATTGAACCCAAAGCTAAGCACTTCTCCCATTGCAAGAAAGATCAATCTAGTAGGCCCAACCAAACTGATAACTCGAAGAGACTTGCAAAGATAACCAATCATACATAAAAGAATTCAGAGAAGATTCAAATATTGTTCATAGATAGACTTGATCATAAACCCACAATTCATCGGTCTCAACAAACACACCGCAAAAAGAAGATTACATCGAATAGATCTCCACAAGAGAGGGGGAGAACATTGTATTGAGATCCAAAAAGAGAGAAGAAGCCATTTAGCTAATAACTATGGACCCGAAGGTCTGATATAAACTACTCACACTTCATTGGAGGGGCTATGGTGATGATGTAGAAGCTCTTCGTGATCGATTCCCCCTCCGGCGGAGCTCCGGAACAGGCCCCAAGATGGGATCTCGTGGGTACAAAAAGTTGCGGCGGTGGAATTAGGGTTTTTGTCTCTGTATCTCATCGTTTGGGGTACGTAGGTATATATAGGAGGAAAAAGTATGTCGGTGGAGCAACAGGGGGCCCACGAGGGTGGAGGGCGCGCTTAGGCGGGGGTAGGCGCGCCCCCCTACCTCGTGGCCTCCTCTTTTGTTTCTTGACGTAAGGTCCAAGTCTCCTGGGTCTTGTTCGTTGAGAAAATCACGTTCCCGAAGGTTTCATTCCGTTTGGACTCCGTTTGATATTCCTTTTCTTCGAAACCCTAAAATAGGCAAAAAACAACAATTCTGGGCTGGGCCTCCGGTTAGTTGGTTAGTCCCAAAAATAATATAAAAGTGGATAATAAAGCCCAATAATGTCCAAAATAGTAGATAATATAGCATGGAGCAATCAAAAATTATAGATATGTTGGAGACGTATCAGCTACCAAACATCACAACGTAACTGGGTGATTATAAAGGTGCTCTACAGGTGTCTCTGAAGGTACTTGTTGAGTTGGCGTATTTCGAGATTAGGATTTGTTACTCCGATCGTCGGAGAGGTATCTCTGGGCCCACTCGGTAATACACATCACTATAAGCGTTGCAAGCATTGTAACTAATGAGTTAGTTGCGGGATGCTGTATTACAGAACGAGTAAAGAGACATACCGGTAACGAGATTGAACTAGGTATTGAGATACTGACGATTGAATATCGGGCAAGTAACATACCGATGACAAAGGGAACAACGTATGTTGTTATGCGGTTTGACAGATAAAGATCTTCGTAGAATATGTAGGAGCCAATATGAGCATTCAGGTTCCGCTATTGGTTATTGACCGGAGACGTGTCTCGGTCATGTCTACATAGTTCTCGAACCCGTAGGGTCCGCACGCTTAACGTTCGATGACGATTTGTATTATGAGCTTTTGTGTTTTGATGTACCGAATGTAGTTCGGAGTCCCGGATGAGATCGGGGACATGACGAGGAGTCTCGAAATGGTCGACACATAAAGATCGATATATTGGACGACTATATTTGGATATCGGAATGGTTCCGGGTGAGATCGGGAATATACCGGAGCACCGGGAGGTTATCAGAACCTCCTGTGAGGTATATGTGCCTTATTGGGCTTTAGTGGAAAGGAGGGGAAAGGAGCAAGGGAGGTGGCTGAAGGAAATATGCCCTAGAGGCAATAATAAAGTTATTATTTATTTCCTTATATCATGATAAATGTTTATTATTCATGCTAGAATTGTATTAACCGGAAACATAATACATATGTGAATACATAAACAAACAATATGTCACTAGTATGCCTCTACTTGACTAGCTCGTTGAATCAAAGATGGTTAAGTTTCCTAGCCATAGACATGAGTTGTCATTTGATGGGGTCACATCACTAGAGAATGATGTGATTGACTTGACCCATTCCGTTAGCATAGCACTTGATCATTTAGTTTGTTGCTATTTGCTTTCTTCATGACTTATACATGTTCCTATGACTATGAGATTATGCAACTCCCGTTTACCGGAGGAACACTTTGTGTGCTACCAAATGTCACAACGTAATCGGGTGATTATAAAGGTGCTCTACAGGTGTCTCCAAAGGTACTTGTTGGGTTGGCATATTTCGAGATTAGGATTTGTCACTCTGATTGTCGGAGAGGTATCTCTGGGCCCTCTCGGTAATGCACATCACTTAAAGCCTTGCAAGCATTGAAACTAATGAGTTAGTTGCGGGATGATGTATTAAGGAACGAGTAAAGAGACTTGCCGGTAACGAGATTGAACTAGGTATTGAGATACCGACGATCGAATCTCGGGCAAGTAACATACCGATGACAAAGGGAACAACGTATGTTGTTATGTGGTCTGACCGATAAAGATCTTCATAGAATATGTAGGAGCCAATATGAGCATCCAGGTTCCGCTATTGGTTATTGACCGGAGACATGTCTCGGTCATGTCTACATAGTTCTCGAACCCGTAGGGTCCGCACGCTTAACGCTACGATGACAGTTATATTATGAGTTTATATGTTTTGATGTACCGAAGGAGTTCGGAGTCCCGGATGAGATCGGGGACATGACGAGGAGTCTCGAAATGTTCGAGACGTAAAGATCGATATATTGGATGACTATATTTGGACTTCGGAAATGTTCCGAGTGATTCGGGTATTTTTCGGAGTACCGGAGAGTTACGGGAATTCGCCAGGGAGTATATGGGCCTTATTGGGCCATACGGGAATAGAGAAGATAGGCCAAAAGGAAGGAGGCCTGCGCCCCCCCTCTGGTCCGAATTGGACAAGGGGTGCAGCCCCCTTTTCCTTCTCCCTCTCCCCCTCTTTCCTTCACTCCTACTCCAACAAGGAAAGGAGGAGTACTACTCCCGGTGGGAGTAGGACTCCCCCCCTTGGCGCGCCCTCCTCCTAGGCCGGCCACCTCCCCCCTTGCTCCTTTATATACAGGGGCAGGGGGGCACCTCTAGACACACAAGTTGATCAAGTTGATCGTCTCTTAGCCGTGTGCGGTGCCCCCCTCCACCATAGTCCACCTCGATAGTACTGCAGCAGTGCTTAGGCGAAGCCCTGCGTCGGTAGAACATCAACATCATCCCCACGCCATCGTGCTGACGAAACTCTCCCTCAACACTCGGCTGGATCGGAGTTAGAGGGACGTCATCGGGCTGAACGTGTGCTGAACTCGGAGGTGCCGTGCGTTCGGTACTTGATCGGTCGGATCGTGAAGACATACGACTACATCAACCGCGTTGTGCTAACGCTTCCGCTTTTGGTCTACGAGGGTACGTGGACAACACTCTCCACTCTTGTTGCTATGCATCACCATGATCTTGTGTGTGCGTAGGAAATCTTTGAAATTACTACATTCCCCAACAGTGGCATCCGAGCCAGGTTTTAAGCGTAGATGTCATATGCACGAGTAGAACACAAGTGAGTTGTGGGCGATATAAGTCATACTGCTTACGAGCATGTAATACTTTGGTTCGGCGGTATTGTTGGATGTAGCGGCCCGGACCGACATTACGCGTACACTTACGTGAGACTAGTTCTACCGACGTGCTTTGCACACAGGTGGCTGGCGGGTGTCAGTTTCTCCAACTTTAGTTGAACCGAGTATGGCTACGCCCGGTCCTTGCGAATGTTAAAACAGCACCAACTTGACAAACTATCGTTGTGGTTTTGATGCGTAGGTAAGAACGGTTCTTGCTAAGCCCGTAGCAGCCACGTAAAACTTGCAACAACAAAGTAGAGGACGTCTAACTTGTTTTTGCAGGGCATGTTGTGATGTGATACGGTCAAGACATGATGCTAAATTTTATTGTATGAGATAATCATGTTTTGTAACCGAAGTTATCGGCAACTGGCAGGAGCCATATGGTTGTCGCTTTATTGTATGCAATGCAATTGCCCTGTAATGCTTTACTTTATCACTAAGCGGTAGCGATAGTCGTGGAAGCATAAGATTGGCAAGACGACAACGATGCTATGATGGAGATCAAGGTGTCGCGCCGGTGACGATGGTGATCATGACAGTGCTTCGGAGATGGAGATCACAAGCACAAGATGATGATGGCCATATCATATCACTTATATTGATTGCATGTGATGTTTATCTTTTATGCATCTTATTTTGCTTAGTTCGACGGTAGCTTTATAAGATGAACTCTCACTAATTATCAAGGAACAATTGTTCTCCCTGAGTATGCACCGTTGCGAAAGTTCTTCGTGCTGAGACACCACGTGATGATCGGGTGTGATAGGCTCTACGTTCAAATACAACGGGTGCAAAACAGTTGCACACACGGAATACTCAGGTTAAACTTGACGAGCCTAGCATATAACAGATATGGCCTCGGAACACGGAGACCGAAAGGTCGAGCGTGAATCATATAGTAGGTATGATCAACATAGTGATGTTCACCATTGAAACTACTCCATCTCACGTGATGATCGGACATGGTTTAGTTGATTTGGATCACGTGATCACTTAGAGGATTAGAGGGATGTCTATCTAAGTGGGAGTTCTTAAGTAATATGATTAATTGAACTTAAATTTATCATGATCTTAGTCCTGGTAGTATTAGCATATCTATGTTGTAGATCAATAGCTCGCATTTAGCTCCCCTGTTTTATTTTTTATATGTTCCTAGAGAAAAATTGTGTTGAAAGATGTTAGTAGCAATGATGCGGATTGGATCCGTGATCTGAGGTTTATCCTCATTGCTGCACAGAGGAATTATGTCCTTGATGCACCGCTAGGTGATAGACCTATTGCAGGAGCAGATGCTGACGTTATGAACGTTTGGCTAGCTAAATATGATGACTACTTGATAGTTTAGTGCACCATGCTTAACGGCTTAGAATCGGGACTTCAAAGATGTTTTGAATGTCATGGACCATATGAGATGTTCCAGGAGTTGAAGTTAATATTTCAAGCAAATACCCGAGTTGAGAGATATGAAGTCTCCAACAAGTTCTATAGCTAAAAAGATGGAGGAGAATAGCTCAAGCAGTGAGCATGTGCTCAGATTGTCTGGGTATTACAATCGCTTGAATCAAGTGGGATTTAATCTTCCAGATAGATAGTGATTGACAAAATTCTCTAGTCACCATCACCAAGTTAGTAGAACTTCGTGATGAACTATGATATGCAAGGGATAACAGAAACGATTCCCAAGCTTTTTGTAATGCTGAAATCAACGAAGGTAGAAATCAAGAAAAATATCAAGTGTTGATGGTAGACAAGACCACTAGTTTCAAGAAAAGGGCAAAGGGAAGAAGGGGAACTTCAAGAAGAATGGCAAGCAAGTTGCTTCTCCAGTGAAGAAGCCCAAGTCTGGTCCTAAGCCTAAGAATAAGTGCTTCTACTGCAAAGGGACTGGTCACTGGAAGCGGAACTGCCCCAAGTATTTAGCGGATAACAAGGATGGCAAAGTGAACAAAGGTATATTTGATATACAGATTATTGATGTGTATTTTACTAGTGTTCATAGCAACCCCTCGGTATTTGATACTGGTTCAGTTGCTAAGAGTAGTAACTCGAAACGGGAGTTGCAGAATGAACAGAGACTAGTTAAGGGTGAAGTGACGATGTGTGTTGGAAGTGGTTCCAAGATTGATATGATCATCATCGCACACTCCCTATACTTTCGGGATTAGTGTTGAACCTAAATAAGTGTTATTTGGTGTTTGCGTTGAGCATGAATATGATTTGATCATGTTTATTGCAATACGGTTATTCATTTAAGTAAGAGAATAAATTGTTGTTATGTTTACATGAATAAAACATTATATGGTTACACACCCAATGAAAATGGTTTGTTGAATCTCGATCGTAGTGATACACATATTCATAATATTGAAACCAAAAGATGCAAAGTTAATAATGATAGTGCAACTTATTTGTGGCACTGCCGCTTAGGTCATATTGGTGTAAAGTGCATGAAGAAACTCCATGCTGATGGACTTTTGGAATCACTTGATTATGAATCACTTGATGCTTGCGAACCATGCCTCATGGGCAAGATGACTAAGACTCCGTTCTCCGGAACAATGGAGCGAGCAACTGACTTATTGGAAATAATACATACTGATGTATGCGGTCCGATGAGTGTTAAGGCTCACGGTAAGTATCGTTATTTTCTGACCTTCACAGATGATTTAAGAAGATATGGGTATATCTACTTAATGAAACACAAGTCTGAAACATTTGAAAAGTTCAAAGAATTTCAGAGTGAAGTGGAGAATCATCGTAACAAGAAAATAAAAGTTTCTACGATATGATCACAGAGGTAAAATATTTGAGCTAAGAGTTTGGCCTTCAGTTAAAACAATGTGAAATAGTTTCACTACTCACGCCACCTGGAACACCACAGTGTAATGGTGTGTCCGAACGTCATAACCGTACTTTATTAGATATGGTGTGATCTATGATGTCTCTTACCGATCTACCACTATCATTTTGGGGTTATGCATTAGAGACAACTGCATTCACGTTAAATAGGGCACCATCTAAATCCGTTGAGACGACACCGTATGAACTATGGTTTGGCAAGAAACCTAAGCTGTCGTTTCTTAAAGTTTGAGGTTGCAATGCTTATGTGAAAAAGTTTCAACCTGATAAGCTCAAACCCAAATCGTAGAAGTGCGTCTTCATAGGATACCCAAAAGAAAATGTTGGGTACACCTTCTATCACATATCCGAAGGCAAGATATTCGTTGTTGAGAATGGATCCTTTCTAGAGAAGGAGTTTCTCTCGAAAGAAGTGAGTGGGAGGAAAGTAGAACTTGATGAGGTAACTGTACCTGCTCCCTTATTGGAAAGTAGTTCATCACAGAAATATGTTCCTGTGACTACTACACCAATTAGTGAGGAAGCTAATGATGATGATCATGTAACTTCAGATCAAGTTGCTACCGAACCTCGTAGGTAAACCAGAGTGAGATCTGCACCAGAGTGGTACGGTAATCCTGTTTTGGAGGTCATGTTACTTGACCATGACGAGCCTACGAACTATGAGGAAGCGATGATGAGCCCAGATTCCGCGAAATGGCTTGAGGCCATGAAATCTGATATGAGATCCATGTATGAGAACAAAGTATGGACTTTGATTGACTTGCCCATTGATCGGCAAGCCATTGAGATTAAATGGATCTTCAAGAGGAAGACGGACGCTGATAATAGTGTTACTATCTACCAAGCTAGAATTGTCGCAAAAAGGTTTTCGACATGTTCAAGGTGTTGACTACGATGAGAGTTTCTCACTCGTATCTATGCTTAAGTCTGTTCGAATCATGTTAGCAATTGCCGCATTTTATGAAATCTGGCAAATGGATAAACAAAACTGCATTCTTTAATGGATTTATTAAAGAAGAGTTGTATATGATGCAGCCAGAAGGTTTTGTCAATCCTAAAGGTACTAACAAAATATGCAAGCTCTAGCGATCCATCTATGGACTGGTGCAAGCATCTCGGAGTTGGAATATACGCTTTGATAAGTTGATCAACGCATATAGTTTTATACAGACTTGTGGTGAAGCATGTATTTACAAGAAAGTGAGTGGGAGCACTACAGCATTTCTGATAAGTATATGTGAATGACATGTTGTTGATCGGAGATAATGTAGAATTATTTTGCAAAGCATAAAGGAATGTTTGAAAGGAGTTTTTCAAAGAAAGACCTCGGTGAAGCTGCTTACATATTGAGCATCAAGATCTATAGAGATAGATCAAGATGCTAGATAAGTTTTTCAATGAGTACATACCTTGACAAGATTTTGAAGTAGTTCAAAATGGAACAGTCAAAGAAGGAGTTCTTGCATGTGTTACAAGGTGTGAAGTTGAGTAAGACTCAAAACCCGACCACGGCAGAAGATAGAGAGAGAATGAAAGTCATTCCCTATGCCTTAGCCATAGGTTCTATAAGGTATGCCATGCCGTGTACCAGACCTATTGTATACCTTGCCCTGAGTTTGGCAAGGGAGTACAATAGTGATCTAGGAGTAGATCACTGGACATTGGTCAAAATTATCCTTAGTGGAATAAGGATATGTTTCTCAATTATGGAGGCGACAAAAGGTTTGTCATAAAGGGTTACGTCGATGCAAGTTTTGACACTGATCCAGATGACTCAAAGTCTCAATCTGGATACATATTGAAAGTGGGAGCAATTAGCTAGAGTAGCTCCGTGCAGAGCATTGTTGACATAGAAATTTGCAAAATACATATGGATCTGAATGTGGCAGACCCGCTGACTAAACTTCCCTCACAAGCAAAACATGATCACACCTTAGTACTCTTTGGGTATTAATCACATAGCAATGTGAACTAGATTATTGACTCTAGTAAACCCTTTGGGTGTTGGTCACATGACGATGTGAACTATGGGTGTTAATCACATGGTAATGTGAACTATTGATGTTAAATCACATGGCGATGTGAACTAGATTATTGACTCTAGTGCAAGTGGGAGGCTGAAGGAAATATGCCCTAGAGGCAATAATAAAGTTATTATTTATTTCCTTATATCATGATAAATGTTTATTATTCATGCTAGAATTGTATTAACCGGAAACATAATACATGTGTGAATACATAAACAAACAGTATGTCACTAGTATGCCTCTACTTGACTAGCTCATTGAATCAAAGATGGTTAAGTTTCCTAGCCATAGACATGAGTTGTCATTTTATTAACGGGGTCACATCATTAGAGAATGATGTGATTGACTTGACCCATTCCGTTAGCATAGCACTTGATCGTTTAGTTTGTTGCTATTGCTTTCTTCATGACTTATACATGTTCCTATGACTATGAGATTATGCCACTCCCGTTTACCGGAGGAACACTTTGTGTGCTACCAAACGTCACAACGTAACTGGGTGATTATAAAGGTGCTCTACAGGTGTCTCCAAAGGTACTTGTTGGGTTGGCGTATTTCGAGATTAGGATTTGTCACTCCGATTGTCGGAGAGGTATCTCTGGGCCCTCTTGGTAATGCACATCACTTAAAGCCTTGCAAGCATTGCAACTAATGAGTTAGTTGCGGGATGATGTATTATGGAACGAGTAAAGAGACTTGTCGGTAACGAGATTGAACTAGGTATTGAGATACCGACGATCGAATCTCGGGCAAGTAACATACCGATGACAAAGGGAACAACGTATGTTGTTATGCGGTCTGACCGATAAAGATCTTCGTAGAATATGTAGGAGCCAATATGAGCATCTAGGTTCCGCTATTGGTTATTGACCGGAGACATGTCTCGGTCATGTCTACATAGTTCTCGAACCCGTAGGGTCCGCACGCTTAACGCTACGATGACAGTTATATTATGAGTTTATATGTTTTGATGTACCGAAGGAGTTCGGAGTCCCGGATGAGATCAGGGACATGACGAGGAGTCTCGAAATGTTCGAGACGTAAAGATCGATATATTGGACGACTATATTCGGACTTCGGAAAGGTTCCGAGTGATTCGGGTATTTTTCGGAGTACCGGAGAGTTACGGGAATTCGCCGGGGAGTATATCGGCCTTATTGGGCCATACGGGAATAGAGGAGATAGGCCAAAAGGAAGGAGGCCTGCGCCCCCCTCTGGTCTGAATTGGACAAGGGGTGTAGCCCCCTTTTCCTTCTCCCTCTCCTCCTCTTTCCTTCACTCCTGCTCCAACAAGGAAAGGAGGAGTCCTACTCCTGGTGGGAGTAGGACTCCCCCCTTGGCGCGCCGTCCTCCTAGGCCGGCCACCTCCCCCCTTGCTCCTTTATATATAGGGGCAGGGGGGCACCTCTAGACACACAAATTGATCAAGTTGATCGTCTCTTAGCCGTGTGCGATGCCCCCCTCCACCATAGTCCACCTCGATAGTACTGTAGCAGTGCTTAGGCGAAGCCCTGCGTTGGTAGAACATCAACATCATCCCCACGCCGTCGTGCTGACGAAACTCTCCCTCAACACTCGGCTGGATCGGAGTTAGAGGGACGTCATCGGGCTGAACGTGTGCTGAACTCGGAGGTGCCATGCGTTTGGTACTTGATCGGTCGGATCGTGAAGACGTACGACTACATCAACCGCGTTGTGCTAACGCTTCCGCTTTTGGTCTACGAGGGTACGTGGACAACACTCTCCACTCTTGTTGCTATGCATCACCATGATCTTGTGTGTGCGTAGGAAATCTTTGAAATTACTACGTTCCCCAACAGTGGCGCCCCCCAAGCCCAATCCGAATTGGGAGGCGGTCGGCCCCCCTTTCCTTCCTCCTTCCTCTTCCTTTCCTCTCCTACTCCAAGTTGGAAAGGGGGGAATCCTACACCCGGTGGGAGTAGGACTCCCAATGGCGCGCCCTAGAGAGGGCCGGCCCTCCCCTCCTCTACTCCTTTATATACGGTGGCAGGGGGGCACCTCTAGACACACAAGTTGATCATTGATCCCTTAGCCATGTGCGGTGCCCCACTCCACCATAATCCACCTCGATTATATCGTAGCGGTGCTTAGGCAAAGCCCTGCGTCAGTAGCATCATCATCACCATCACCACGCCGTCGTGCTGACAAAACTCTCCTGTGAAGCTTTGCTGGATAGGAGCTTGCGGGACGTCATCGAGTTGAATGTGTGCAGAACTCGGAGGTGCCGTGTGTTCGGTACTTAGATCGGTCGGATCGTGAAGACGTACGACTACATCAACCGTGTTGTGCTAACGCTTCCGCTTATGGTCCAAGAGGGTACGTGGACGATACTCTTCCCTCTCGTTGCTATGCATCACCATGATCTTGCGTGTGCGTGGGATTTTTTTTTGAAATTACTACGTTCCCCAACAAAAGTTTGTGATTCTCGTAGCATGCACGTATGGTGAACCATTATGTGATGAAGTCGGATCATGATTTATTTATTGATTGTCTTCCTTATGAGTGGCGGTCGGGGACGAGCGATGGCCTTTTCCTACCAATCTATCCCCATAGGAGCATGCGTGTAGTACTTTGTTTCGATAGCTAATAGACTTTGCAATAAGTATGTGAGTTCTTTATGACTAATGTTGAGTCCATGGATTATACGCACTCTCACCCTTCCACCATTGCTAGCCTCTCTAGTACCGTGCAACTTTCACCGGTGCACTACACCCACCATATACCTTCCTCAAAACAGCCACCATACCTACTGATACGTCTCCAACGTATCTATAATTTTTGATTGTTCCATGCTACTATATTATCTGTTTTGGATGTTTTATATGCATTAATATGCTATTTTATATTATTTTTGGGACTAACCTATTAACCTAGAGCCCAGTGCCAGTTCCTATTTTTTCCCTGTTGTTGAGTTTCGCAGAAAAGGAATAGCAAACGGAGTCCAAACGGAATAAAACCTTCGCGATGATTTTTCTTGGACCAGAAGACAACCAGGAGACTTGGAGATGAAGTCGCAGGAGCCACGAGGTGGCCACAAGGACGAAGGGCGCGCCCAGGGGGTAGGGCCAAAAAACAATGAGACAAGGCCCAAAAAAATAAAAATGAGAGAAAAGAGAGAAGGGGCAATGCTACTATCCTTTTACCACACTTTTGCTTCAAAATGGCACCCTGATCTTCATGATAGAGAGTCTCCTATATTGTCACTTTCATATACTAGTGGGAATTTTTCATTATAGAACTTGGCTTGTATATTCAAATGATGGTCTTCCTCAAATTGCCCCAGGTCTTCGTGAGCAAGTGAGTTGGACGCACACCCACTTAGTTTCTTGTTGAGCTTTCATAAACTTATAGCTCTAGTGCATCTGTTGCACGGAAATCCCTACTCACTCACATTGATATCTATTGATGGGCATCTCCATATATAGCCCGTTGATACGCCTAGTTGATGTGAGACTATCTCCTTCTTTTTGTCTTCTCCACATCCACCTTGTATTCCACCTATAGTGCTATGTCCATGACTCACGCTCATGTATTGCGTGAAAGTTGAAAAAGTTTGAGAACATCAAAAGTATGAAACAATTGCTTGGCTTGTCATCGGTGTTGCGCATGATTTGAATATTTTGTGTGATGAAGATGGAGGATAGCCAGACTATATGATTTTGTAGGGATAAGCTTTCTTTGGCCATGTTATTTTGAGAAGACATAATTGCCTTGTTAGTATACTTGAAGTATCATTGTTTTTATGTCAATATTAAACTTTTGTTTTGAATCTTATGGATCTGAGCATTCATGCCACAATAAAGAAGTATTACATGGATAAATGTGTTAGGTAACATTCCACATCAAAAATTCTATTTTTATCATTTACCTACTCGACGACGAGCAAGAATTAAGCTTGGGGATGCTTGATACCTCTCCAACGTATCTATAATTTTTGATTGTTCCATGCTATTATTTTATCTATTTTGGATGTTTTATATGCATTAATATGATATTTTATATTATTTTTCGGACTAACCTATTAACCAAGAGCCCAGTGCCAGTTCCTGTTTTTCCCTGTTTTTGAGTTTCATAGAAAAGGAATACCGAACGGAGTCCAAACGGAATAAAACCTTCGTGATGATTTTTCTTGGACCAGAAGACAACTAGGAGACTTGGAGATGAAGTCGAAGGAGCCACGAGGCAGCCACAAGGATGGAGGGCGTGCCCCCACCCTTTTGGGCCCCTCGTGCACTCCCTGACCTAATTCTTTCGCCTATATATACTCTTATATCCCCAAAGCACCAGAACAAGCCCTGTCAGTGCAACAAACCCTGGGTCTATTGCCCAGATTGTGCACAGGCGCGGGAACAAGGTTGGAGCACCAGCCCAGATCAGAATGTAAGAACCCCAAAGATTCGAAGGACCAACATGCAGATCAGAGGGACCAAGATCAAACCAGAGAAGCAGGATACCGTCAAGAGAAAAGCCTCCCTTGCCGGGCAGGTGAGCCCGGCAAGGGGTGAGATCACCCCCAGAAACAGACGAACAAAGCGCCCTGGCAGGGCCTGCCGAGGCTCACGGAAGCAAAACCACCTTACCAACCACTCTGCCACGACCCATATCATCGATCAGTGTGATGTCAAGCCGCAAAGTGATTAAGAGGCAGCCATTCACCACATGGCAGCCATTTTCTATAGGAGAAACCCTCGGACGACACCCGTCCTGCGATGTGTCAAGCGAGCAGGCACATAGCTGGCAAGATAGCCTGGAAGCCTTGCCGGGCAACCAACAATGTGAGATTGAGTGGTGCATTTAATGCGCCCTGTCAGCCCGCAGAGTTAGGTATGTGATACGTCTCCAACGTATCTATAATTTTTTATTGTTCCATGCTATTATATTATCTGTTTTGGATGTTTAATGGGATTTAATATACCTTTTAGATTATTTTTGGGACTAACCTACTAACCAAAGGCCCAATGCGAATTGCTGTTTTTTTGCCTATTTCAGTGTTTCACAGAAAAGGAAAATCAAACGGAATCCAAATGGGATGAAACCTTCGGGAGAGTTATTTTTGGAACAAACGTGATCCAGGAGACTTGGAGTCTACGTCAAGAAAGAAGCGAGGAGGCCATGAGGCAGGGAGGCGCGCCCAGGGGGGTAGGCGCGCCCCCACCCTCGTGGGCCCCTCGCAGCTCCACCGACGTACTTCTTCCTTCTATTTATACCCATATACCCCGAAAACATCCAGGAGCACCACAGAACCCTATTTCCACCGCCGCAACCTTCTGTACCCGTGAGATCCCATCTAGGGGCCTTTTTCGGCGTCTTGCCGGAGGGGGATTCGATCATGGAGGGTTTCTACATCAACTCTATTGCGCTTCCGATGAAGCGTGAGTAGTTTACCACGGACCTACAGGTCCATAGCTAGTAGCTAGATGGCTTCTTCTCTCTCTTTGATTCTCAGTACAATGTTCTCCTTGATGTTCTTGGAGATCTATTCGATGTAATACTATTTTGCAGTGTGTTTGCCGAGATCCGATGAATTGTGGATTTATGATCAGCTTATTTATGAATATTATTTGAATCTCCTCTGAATTCTTATATGCATGATTTGATATCTTTGTAATTCTCTTCGAACTATCGGTTTGGTTTGGCCAACTAGATTGGTTTTTTCTTGCAATGGGAGAAGTGCTTAGCTTTGGGTTCAATCTTGCGGTGTCCTTTCCCAGTGACAGTAGTGACACCAAGGCACGTATTGTATTGTTGCCATCGAGGATAAAAAGATGGGGTTTTCATCATATTGCTTGAGTTAATTCCTCTACATCATGTCATCTTGCTTAATGCGTTACTCCGTTCTTTATGAACTTAATACTCTAGATGCATGCTGGATAGTGGTCGATGTGTGGAGTAATAGTAGTAGATGCAGAATCGTTTTGGTCTACTTGACATGGACTGATGCCTATATTCATGATTATTGCCTTAGATATCGTCATAACTTTGTGCTTTTCTATCAATTGCTTGGCGGTAATTTGTTCACCCACCGTATTATTTGCTATCTTGAGAGAAGCCTCTAGTGAAACCTATGGCCCCCGGGTCTATTTTCTATCATACAAGTTCTATTTTCCATAATGTTAGTTTCCAATTTACTATCTTGCAATATTTTACTTTCCGATCTACAAACCAAAAATACCAAAAAAATTACTTTACCGTTTATCTATCTCTATCAGATCTCACTTTTGCAAGTAACCGTGAAGGGATTGACAACCCCTTTATCGTGTTGGGTGCAAGTTGTTGTTTGTTTGTGCAAGTATTCGGAGACTTGTGCGTTGTCTCCTACTGGATTGATACCCTGGTTCTCAAATTGAGGGAAATGCTTATATCTACTTTGCTGCATCACCCTTTCCTCTTCAAGGGAAAAACCAACGCAAGCTCAAGAAGTAGCAGGAAGAATTTCTGGCACCGTTGCCGGGGAGATCTATGCCAAGTCAAGCCATACCAAGTACCCATCATAAACTTTCATCTCTTGCATTACATTATTCGCCATTCGCCTCTCGTTTTCCTCTCCCCCACTTCTAAAACGATTTTCGAAAAGATTTTCCTTTTCCTTCGCCCTTCTCTTGCGCCCTTCTTTTGTTCGATCTTATGTTTCCTTGTGTTGCCATGTGCCTTCTATTTGTTTGCATCTTCGCTTGCCAAAAATCTATTGATATGGATCGTCGTCCACTTGCTAATCTTTTTAACAGATCCAATTATGATGAACCAATTGCTAGTGAGTTGAGTGCACTAGATTATCTTTATGAGGTTTTGCTTGAAATCAGTGAATCTGAAAATTGTGATGAAGTGCTTTATGAAGTGATTCACAATAGATATTTGAATAAAAAGCATGATTGCAATGATGTTATTATAAATTCTATTAATGTCAATTGTGCAAATAATATGCAAAACCCCAAGCTTGGTGATGCTAGTTTTGCTATGGCCTCTATTTGTTGCAATGATCATGATTGGGGTGATTCTTCTTATAATCTTGAAAATATATTTAAACTCCATGATGAATATGAGATTGATAGTAATGTTTGCAATAATATTAAAAGTGGGTTTGTAAGAGTGTCAACTTTAGGAATTAATGATCCCACTACTTTGGAGATTGGTAAGTCTTATGATTTTTTTCGATAAAAGTGGGTTTGGAGAGGTCATGACTTTATTTGATGATAATCCCACTATTTTGGAAGAGTGTCAGCTTTGCATGCATGTGGATCATGAAGAGAATAGTTTATGTGATAGTTATATTGTTGAATTTGATTATGATCCCACATGTAATTATTATGAGAGAGGAAAATATGGTTGTAGAATTTTTCATGTTACAAAATTAGCTCTCGTTATGTTGAGATTGCTATTGTTTCTTTCTCCTTCCTTGCATATGCTAGTTTTTGCATGTCTTGATAATTTGTTTGCTTATATAATGCCTATGCATAGGAAGTATGTTAGACCTAGATATGTTTGTCATGTGTTTTATGATGCTATATTTGTGCTTCAATTCTTGTCTTTCGTGTGAGCATCATTAAAATTATCAATGCCTAGCTAGGGGCGTTAAACAATAGCGCTTGTTGGGAGGCAACCCAATTTTATTTTTGTTTCTTCCTTTTAGGTTCTGTTTTGCAATAAATAATTCATCTAGCCTCTAGTTAGATGTGGTTTTGTGTTTTAAATAGGTGTTTGTGCCAAGTAAGACCTTTGGGATAGCTTACGGTGATAGTTGATTTGATCTTGCTGAAAAACAGAAACTTTTGCACTCAGGAAAACAATTCACATTTTTAACAGAAGCGTGATAAAATACTTATTCTTTTCTAAGAAGATTAATAAACAAATTGCTTAGTTTGTGCTATATTTTTCAGAATTTTTGGAGTTACAGAAGTATTCAAACTATCCAGATTGCTACAGACCATTCTGTTTTTGATAGATTCTATTTTCTATGTGTTGTTTGCTTATTTTGATGATTCTATGGCTAGTATTGGGGGGTATGAACCATAGATAAGTTGGAATACAGTAGATATTATACCAATATGAATAAAGATGAGTTCACAATAGTACCAGAAGTGTTGATTTATTTTCTTATACTAATGGAGCTTATGAGATTTTCTGTTGAGTTTTGTGTTGTGAAGTTTTCAAGTTTTGGGTAAGGATTTGATGGACTATGGAATAAGGAGTGGCAAGAGCCTGATCTTGGGGATGCCCAAGGCACCCCAAGGTATTCAAGTACAACCAAGAGCCTAAGCTTGGGGATGCCTCGGAAGGCATCCCCTCTTTCGTCTTCATCTATCTGTAACTTTACTTGAGGCTATATTTTTATTCACCACATGATATGTGTTTTGCTTGGAGCGTCTTGTGTGATTTGAGTCTTAGATTTTTAGTTTGCCACAATCATCCTTACTGTACACACCTTTTGAGAGAGACACACATGAATCGTGATTTATTAGAATACTCTATGTGCTTCACTCATATCTTTTGAGCTAGGCAATTTTGCTCTAGTACTTCACTTATATCTTTTTAGAGCACGACAGTGGTTTTATTTTATAGAAATTGATGAACTCTCATGCTTCACTTATATTATTTTGAGAGTCTTTAAACAAAATGGTAATTTTCTTTGGTTACAAATTTAGTCCTAATATGATAGGCATCCTAGAGGGATATACACTACAAAAAAAGACACATCCGTGACATTTTGGGCTGAATGAATTTTCTTTTTGTCATGCTTATGACACTTCTATGATGATAATTGTGACAAAACCTGGTATCATCATAGATGTGATGGGCTCCTACTGCTATGACAAAAAATCATGACAGAAAATGGAATTTTCGTCCTGGGCGGGCCGGAGACGCAGCTGCATGACATTCTTTGGGCCCTCCATGACTGAAAAACCGTGGTAGAAGCGAGGGCGAGGAAAATATCGGGGAGTTCCTGGTTACGGTGGGTGGTCGGGGCCGAGCGATGCGCGTTTCTCTCGTACACGTACACGCATGGGTGCGAGGCATTGGGCTCTAATTGAAACCGAGCGAGGCGTTCGCCTACCGAACCCGAGCGATTGCACTGCAGGCTACACGTTACTGAACCCGACCTATCGATCGATTCCTAGCGTTAACTGAACCCGATCGAGCGATTCCTTCACTACTGCTGCTAACTAAAGACGATCGAGCCAGCTGCCTCTTGATGAACAGTGAGCATTGTTGGGGGGGGGGGGTGGATGAACAAGACCCTGTGGTAGTAGAGGCCGTTGCCGCTAGATGAACAGGACCCCAATCGATCGAGTCGATTGGGGGTGGATGAACAGGACCCCGTGGAGGGCTGGATGAACATGACGACCCCGTGGAGGGCTGGTTGAACAGTAGCCGGTGGAGGGCTGGATGAGCAGTAGCCCGTGGAGGGGTGGTTGAACAGGACCCGTGGAGAGGGTTGGTTGAACAGTAGCCGGTGGAGGAGCGGTGGAGGCTGGATGAACAGGAGCCCGTGGATGAACAGTCGCAGGTGGAGCCTGGAGGAGGTCGATGGTGGATGAACAGTAGCCCGTGGAGGCTGGAGGAGGTCAACGGTGGAGATGAACAATAGCCCGTGGAGTCCCGTTTTGCGGTACGCCACACCCCTCCCTATGAACAGGACCCTCGTTTTGAACGTATCGCTCCAACACAAGTCCCTTTCCTCCCTTTTGCGGTATGCCACACCCCTCCCGATCAACAGGACCCCGTTTCGACCGTAGGAGGTTGAAGAGAAGTCTGTTTCCTCTGTTTTGCAGCACGCCACACCCCTCCCGGTGAACAGGATCCCATTTCGACCGTAGGCGGTCAAACACAAGGCCGTTTCCTCCATTCTACGGTACGCCAGGCCTCATTTCGATCGGCTGTTCCGTCCAAGCCGGTTGGCTCCCGATGAACACAATACATTCCGTTTCTCCGTTTCGACCTAGCCGGTTGGCGACCAATGAACAGGACGCCGTCGCTGCCTCTCCATGTAAATGAGCCCTGGCCGTACGTATGCGCGAGTAGGCGTTCGAGACCTGCCCGTATGTACGTATGTGGTCGTATTTATTTTCTAGCACCCTGGCTGTATGTACGTGTAGATGCTACATGCCCGCCTCTACTACGGTCACTGGAGCTAGAATCATTCATATTGACTAAATTGACATAGCCCTCCATCCATGTCAACTTAGTAGGTCCACGAGTCAGCCTCCCACTATGGTGGGTCCTAGCTAGCAGGGGGAGTATTCATTTTTTGTGCATAATATGGAGGCACTTCCTTGCGTGCGAAAATATAGCTGGTGGGTGCGAGCTGTCAGTGGGGGTAACATTTTTTTGTAAAATACAAAGGCCCTTCCAGTGGGTCCCAGGTGTCAGGTGGAGGAATCATTATTTTGCGCGTAATAAGGAGGCATTTCATTGTGTGCGGCCATGGACCCAGCTTTCAGCCTCTCCACGTACAGTCGACTTCCGATGGATGTCGTTCGTTGACCATGTTGACCATGCCGCGCCGAGAGTACTAGGGCGGTGGACGACGCGGAGCTAGTGAATATGCGGTAGTGGATGCCCATGTTGAGGGGAGTAAGAGCGCTGACTGGTTGGCTGCGGGGTGAGGCTGACGTCGCCGAAAAATAACAGGATGCGCAGGTGGGTAGAGGGATGGCCTGGCGGCAGCACAGCCGGCCACGGGAGGAGGGAGCAGGCAGTCCCGCTAGCACTGGTTTGGGCGGCTAGAGCAGGAATATTAGAGATTGAAGAAGCACGGCGGCCGTTGGATGGACATCCAACAGTCACTGCTCTATGTTGACTAAGTTGACAAATCCTTGCGTGCGCGTCAATTTTTTTAGGACAACGTCATCATCAACCTAGTAGGCCCAGAAGTCAGCCTCCAAATCTATGGAAAACAGCACACAACCCATTAGCCATTATTTTCAATAATTTACAACCCATTTGCTAATTCTTAGGGATATTTTGAAGCCCATATTCTTTTTATTAGCATTACGTACCATATATTCTGGGCAGTCCTAAAAAATTCAATGAAATTTTGCATATTTCGGTGGGGTCCGAACTCTTTTAATCACGAAATTTCGAGTCACGTTAAAAATATTTTTAAAAAATTATACCAAAATAAAATTCAAAAAAAATTCTTCGCAAAAAAATGAATGAAATTTAAAATATTTACTAGCAAGATGCCCGTGCGTTGCACGAAACATGAAGATGCATTTGTATGAGTAGTTTATCTTGTGGGAAAAAAGGATGAACTGGGGAAGGCCATATCTGCAAATGTGGAGAGGAGTGCGGGTAAATTGTCATAGTTTCCTTCCTATCCGTTAGATATAGATCGGATGGCCTATATTGTAGGATGGCAGGCACACCATCATCACCAACTCTGCTTTTTATAGGAGTAGAGAAATCCAGAAAAAAAATGTTATTTTAATGTAATTTCTGGTTGGCTTTGGTTTAAAAATTTACAGCCCATTTCTCACAACTTATATCCCATTTCCTAGGGAAGCCCATTTCTTACTACTTACTTCCCTCCTTGTCTTGAAAGATTTGCAGTCCAACAGGGGTGAGAAAAGCAAGTAGGCCTCGGTTGGGTATTCTCCAAAAAAATAAAGAACTGGGCTAGCCATTTTTAGAAAGAAAAAAGATATCAACTGGGCTCGTCACGTGCTTAAATAAAAGCGTAAGTGTGGGCTAGACGGGCCACAGCCCCCGCACAGCGTGCAATTGAGCTCCGTCTCTAAAACTAAAAAACAACTAGGCGAGATACTGCGTCCCTGGTGTTATCCGCTCGTTGTCTAATTGTCTCATTTATTGACTACATTGACAACGGTGTGGGACCTAGTTGCCAAACAATTAGGAGGAAGTATTTTTTGGCTTGTAATAACGAGGCACCTGCTTGTGTAATGCAATGACCCTGGTGGGTCCCTACTGTCAGCCTCTCCACGTACAGTCATTTCCTAATTCCTCTCGGTTGTTGACCATGTTGACAACGCCAGACGGCGGCGGGCACAGTGAGCGAACCAAGGCGGAGAATGACGGTGAGGCCTCGGACGGGAATGAACAGGAGTCGTGGAAGGTGCGACAGTGTAGTGGCAGGTGGAGGGGAGTACGAGGGCAACAACATGTAACTCAAGCTTACAAACAGTCCAAAAGGCCCAAGGATTAATTGTTCATCAAATTTAGACAAACCCCAGATTGAACATGGCAATAACATCTAACCCAACCACTCTTTTTCGCAGTCACAAACAAATGGATCGGTCTGATCCATAAAATCAACATCCTGTGCAAAACAATTATTGGAGGATGACTACAAGTTGTTGTAAATAGAAGCCGAGCATGTTCAGAAGCCCATTTGTCCACCTGAAACTTCTTTTTTTGCTTTTCAACATGTCCGCCCGTGAGAAATCTCTTGTTGAAAAACTTAAGCCTCATGGAAAATAGTAATCTCGCATTCAACAGGCAGAATGTGACAAAGCTTCTATTTTCCTGGTTGGATGCATATCCTTCCATTGTTATTGTCCTCAAACGAATGTCATGAGAACTGAGAAAATCCTGGTGCTTATTACGCCACCGATTAGTTATACATTTTTCTCCATGTGTTAGTGCCTAAGTAGACATGAAGACTGAAAACTGTTAAGGTCTGAAAAAAGAGTATGTCGAAAGAGCAACATGTGAACGGTTAATTCTAGTACAATATATACGGTCTTTCAATGTGCATGAAATCATCACCTTTATATATAAATTCTCCAGAGATCGAAAGCATCGCAGCAAGCCAATAATTATGTTCAGATCATAACTAAACATTTCGATATATTAGATCTTGGCAGAATCCAGCATCATTGATAGGCTATCCATGGAAGAACTCTTCATTGAGCATATATATAACATAATATTAGTACCCAAAGTGTACTCCAAGATGATCTAAAACTTATGTGCACAAATGAAAAATGCAGCTTATGGTTACAAATGTGTAGATGATAATATACCATACCTGAAAAGGTGAGGAGCCAAACACCAACTTCTTGTGATCATTAAACGGATCATGAATTACATCCAAGGTCTCCAGTTTGGATGCAGAGATGACAGTTATTTGCCAAGGTTTATAACAATAATGAAGGACCAACCTTTGAAGTGAAGGGGCATCTTCGATGATGAGCTGCTGTCCTTGAAAACAAATTCCAATGCTTTTAAGGTGAGGTGACTTTATCTGGAGACAACTGATAGGGATTTCTACTCGCAAATCAATCAGCAAGCGCTCCAGGGCAGGGCAACTCGAGTGGATGATGCTATGCAGTGAGGCCTCCGACAGATAAACCTCCACAAGCAAAAGTTTTTTTAGCAGTGGGAGTCGAAGCATTTGTACCAGATCGTCTGGTAGATGGCACTGGGCGAATGCGGCGGTGTGGAGAAAGGAGGAAAACCATGAGATGGACAACGGTGGTGTGGGCACAAATTCTTGGTGTTCGGTTCGTGGTATGAAACTTTCGTTGTAATGGTATAACTCAAACTGCTGGAGTTTTTCGAATTCAGCGGATGTCAGCCAAGTGTCCACCTTGCCAGGTATGGACAACATGTAGCGTGTCAGGATGCAGAGGCGTCGAACAGGGCCATGCTGGTGAGAGGAGACGATGGCTCTGAGGAGATATAATTCAGGAAGGACAAAAATCTGACGACAATCGAGATTGAGGGGCGCGGTGCGCCATATCAGGCGCCACCGAATTGAGAGGACTTGTGTGCGGCAAAAATCCTTGGTGGGGAGAAGAGAGATGATCTCCCCAAGGATGTCGTCCGGTAGATCGCTGATGTGGTCCACCGAAGATTCTACAGGTTCCTCAGATCCTTGTGGGGGGGGGAGGGGGGCTCGCCGCTTCTCTCCGCGCTGCCAGGTGCGGGATCTACAGCCTACATCACCGCTGGCAGGAGCCTCATCTTCTTAGCACTGGGGCCAGCCAACTCCATTTTCCTTGTGGGCATCGTGCCGAGCTCACGAGTTGAGAAGAGTAGCCAGAGGCAAGCCTAGTGGCAGTGCGAGTGGGGAAGAAGGAGGGCTGGGGTTTTCAGTAGGAGTGGAAGAAGAGGAGCATGCATTTTCTGTACGAGTAAGGAAGAATGTGAGTGGGGTTTTTTTTGTACGAGTGAGGAAGATGGGGAGCGGGGGGAATTGGGGGGGGGGGGGAAGCGGGAGAGTCCAACGAGCTGCAGTATAAGTGGAAGCGAGGAGGAAGGAGGGCTTTTCTGGGATCGCCCCCTCCTCAAGAAATATGGGCTTCTCCTCACAAAAAACAAAAACAAATGGGCTTTAAGATGTATAGGCTTTTGTGTCAGCCCAGTCGGCTGCCCGTGTTTCGTACTGGAGGGCCTTAACACTGGAGGCAGCCCAGTAGAGACACTCTCCAGCTCTCCAGCTTATTGCCCATTCGAAAGAAATTAAGAGACGCCTCCAGCTTAATTATGGCTCCTCATCGGTAACATTTTCAACTTGAAAAAATGTTATAGCTCCTTTTTGGGCTGGCTTGGCATCCACCAAATTAGAGGATGGTGTACTGCATGCAGACACTCACACTGGTCGTAGTGTGGCAAAATGAGGGGTCAAATAACATGCCCACAATATACATAGATTAACAGGGATCGTGGCGGATTAAATTATGTACAAGCCAAATTCCCCTCCATTCCTCCCCAAACCCCTTGGGAGGAGGTGGAACCGAACAAGGTCTAAGACTAACCACAGTGGGAGTAACCTAATTCCATACGGTATCATAATATGATACACAACCCCCTCTTTCTTCATTTAATTCTACGCCACCTCATCAAATTTGCCTACTAGTTGGCATGCATGATACTACTTATGATACTCCCATTACAACCTGCCTGGTAGAATTAATATACCTAATCTAAATGGTCGCCGCCCGATATCTTTGTCCTCTCGAGCATCCGGGAGAAGAAGAATTGTGCAAGACATCGGCTGTATTCGCCGGCATCGCCTCGGCGGTGTCCTTCATGGGACACAATCACCAGCGGTATCCCATGTTCTACTTCTCCTCGATGATGGCGGTGGGCAGGGACGTTGAAAGGATCGAGAAGAGGTGTCTAGAGGGGGGTGATTAGACCCTCAACAAAGAAAAGTAGCAGTTTTAAGTTCTTTAAGTTAAGGTGGAGTTTTAGCACAAGTTCAAACATTCATAATACATTTCAAGCAGGCATGGCAAGAGTATATGAGCAGCGGAAAGTAAAGCATGCAACTTGCAAGAAATTAAAGGGATGGGAGTGTGCAAACGCAATTGATGACACGACATTTTTGGCATGGTTCCGATAGGTGGTGCTATCGTACATCCACGTTGGTGGAGACTTAAACCCACGAAGGGTAACGGCTGCACGAGTCCACGGAGGGCTGCACCCACGAAGGGTCCACAAAGAAGCAACCTTGTCTATCCCACCATGGCCATCACCCACGAAGGACTTGCCTCACTTGGATAGATCTTCATGAAGTAGAAGATCTCCTTGCCCTTACAAACTCCTTGGTTCAACTCCACAATCTTGACGGAGGCTCCCAAGTGACAGCTAACCAATCTAGGAGACACCACTCTCCAAAAGGTAATAGATTGTGTTGATGATGAACACCTTGCTCTTGTGCTTCAAATGATAGTCTCCCCAACACTCAACTCTCTCTCACAGATTTGGATATGGTGGAAAGATGATTTGAGTGGAAAGCAACTTGGCGAAGGCTAGAGATCAAGATTCTTATGGTTGGAATGGAATGTCTTGGTCTCAACACATGAGTAGGTGGTTCTCTCTCAAAAAATGATTGCTGGAAGTGTAGGTATGTTATGATGGATCTCTCTATGAATGGAGAATAGATGGAGGGGTATATATAGCCTCCACACAAAATCTAGCCGTTCCACACAATTTACCAAACTCGGTGGGACCGAATAGTGAAACTCGGTCAGACCAATTCAGTTCAAAATGTGAACGTTAGAGTTTTCGATGGGACTGACATGATCAACTCGATGGGACTGATGTGCTAGGGTTAGGGTAAAACCTCAACTCGGTTTGACCGATTACACAAACTCGGTGGGACCAATTTTGGTAATAAGCAAACATAGAGTTGGTTAAGCAAACTCGATGGGACCGATTGCATATCTCGGTGGGAACGAAATAATTGCAACAGGCAACAGAGAGTTTGCAAGCCCATCTCAGTGAGACCAAGATCCCATCGGTGAGATCGAACTGATTAGGGTTTCTGGTAGTGGCTATGTCAAGTGAAATCGATAGCGCCGGATAGATCAAATCGGTGGGGCCGAGTTTGACTTTAGGTTTAGGACATATGTGGAAATGAGAAAGTGGTTGAGGGCTTTGGAGCATATCACTAAGCACTTTGAGCAAGCAAGCCATTAAGCAACACCTCATCCCCTTTTAATAGTATTGGCTTTTCCTATGGACTCAATGTGATCTTGGACCACTAAAATGAAAATGTAGAGTCTTGAGCTTTTGCCAATGTTTGTCCTTCACATCTTGAAGGGGTTCCACATCCTCTTGTCCTGCCACTCCACTATTGAAATTATCTAAAATATACTAGATAAAGATATTAGTCCAACAAGAGATATGTTGACATTAATTACCAAAATCACCCAGGGAGCACTTGTGCTTTCAATCTCCCCCTTTTTGGTAATTGATGACAACATACATCAAAGCTTTAGATAAATATATGAAGAATAACAAGTAAGGCGTTGGAGGAACATGTAACATGCATAGGCTCCCCTACATGTATGCAATCATGTGATTATGGAATATGAGAGCATGAGAATGCAGAAGCATGACATAGCAACCAATGAGTTACTTGTATCTTGGTTATATGCATCAGAGAAAATGATGTGACTATAGGAAATGTACTTTGATGTTCATGAGTCCTTCTTGCAAACAATATGTACGTCAGCAAGAGGTCATCATGCACATGAGTGTGATGCATATACTTACCTCGTGGTCTTGAGCTGGCTTTGGAAGAGATGAACCTGAGTAAACAAGGTTAGATAACACAGGAATATCTAGTAAACAAAGCAAGAACAGTAAACCACAAGAGTACCAAGATTGGGATGACATGTAGTGAGTGAGTACTTAGTACTCTATTGGATATAGACATTTCCCGAAAGAGTAAAGACATGCAATGAATTCGAAGATATCCCTCCCTTAAATGTCTCCCTCCCCCAGAATCTTATATTGGATAATGGGAGAAGATAGGGAAAAGAAAATCAGAGCAAAACAATCATAAAAACATAACTCATACTAACATGTATTTCCCCTCTTAAAGACATGTGACTTCTCTCCTCTATGGAAAATAAGCATCTGGAGAAGCTTAAGGCATGCATTCTCTCTTATGTGATAAGCTTTGATGTGCTCTCTGTCCCCCTTCGACATCATTTTCCAAGAAGGGATCTTCTGGAGCATGAGTCAATTAGTTTTGGTCCTTGAGTCACATTACAAAGCAACATGTAATATAAGATGTTGGTAGAGGACAAGAATCATTGAGTGGAGCTGGAACAAATATGCAGGATGCAAATGGAAAAGTGTTTTCTCCACATTGAAATCGGTAACACCGAGACTTTTTCTTCGGTGGCACCGAGTTGTTTCGGTTTAGCCGAAAGAAACAAAGCGGTGAGGCCGAATTCATCACAAGTTGAAAATAGTTGTCATCTCAGCTCACTTAGGCAAATAATATCTCACAAAGATTTGCAATGAATTGGATGCAGGAAATGCAGAACATAAAAAGAAAAGAAGTCTAGATGAAGTTTTTTTTAACACAGACAAACACTAGAGAACTCCGTCTAGAATTGGTCGGCGAAAGTCACCTACGTTAAAGTATATTGCTTGAGGAGTCAAGTGAGAACACTTGATCGTAGGTCATACTCATTGTTTAAGCTCAAAATGGAGTTGCCATTCTTCGTTTAAGCATTTTCATGTATTCACATCTTGTTGAGCTGCTTTGACCCATGACTTGGGGTAAAGCTTCTCTAAGATGGAATGACATACCTTGGGTGGTGGTGTTGATCTTGATCATGTAGTGGAACTTGTGTAGGATGCTCAAGGTTGATGTAGCTCATCAAGAGTTGGGAGCACCACTTGTAGTTTGAGTTCATCTACCTACATGGGTTAGTTTTGCAAAGAAGAGCACTTGTGTATCCAAAATGACAATCATGAAATTTGATACCAAATGAAATTTGATATGTTGAAACGATTTATGCTTCCTTGTCTTCAACCACCATATTGTAGAGACTTGGTGATGTAGAGATTGCTCAAGATGTGAGTGAGTTCCAATCTCATAAAGTTGGGCTCATCCAAGTACTTACAAGGGTTAGATAACATGCAAGGGTACAAGTATAGATCCAAGACATACGATCATCATCATAAGAGAAATATCAAGGATTAGTCAAAGGCTCATGCCTTGCATGCATCCAAATGGAGTTTCTACTCCAAGTTTGAAGCATCAATGATGTTCAATTCACCTCTCAAATGGCAAAATACTTTCTCATCAAGCAGTTTGGTGAATATATCCGCCAATTGCTTATCGGTACGAACATGCTTAAGATCGATGTCTCCTTTAGCAACATGATCTCGAATGAAATGATGAAAAACTTCAATATGCTTAGTTCAAGAATGTTGCACGGGATTGTGAGCAATCTTAATAGCACTTTAATTGTCACAAAGCAATGGAACATGGTTCACATATATGCCATAATCTTTAAGAGTTTGGGTCATCCAAAGTAATTGAGCACAACATGAACTGGCGGCAATGTATTCCGCTTCGGTGGTGGATAAGGATACCAAGTTTTGTTTCTTGGAGGACCAAGACACAAGAGATCTACCAACAAATTGACAAGTACCCGAAGTGGACTTTCTATCAACCTTGTCACCGGCATAGTCCGAGTCGGAGTAGCCAACAAGATCAAAAGAGGACCTCTTAGGATACCAAATGCCAAAATTTGGTGTATGAATTAAGTATCTCACTATCCTTTTTCACAGCCTTAAGATGACATTCTTTGGGGGCCGCTTGATATCGTGCACACATGCACACACTTAGCATAATATCAAGACGGGAGGCACATAGATATAACAATGAACCAATCATAGAGCTGTAAACCTTTTGGTCAACCGGTTCACCATCCTTGGTCAAGTCAAGATGTCCACTAGTAGGCATGGGTGTATTCATACCTTTGCATTCTTGCATGTTGAACTTCTTGAATAAGTCCTTGGTATACTTTGTTTGGGAAACAAGGGTACCCTCCTTAGTTTGCTTGATTTTTAAACCAAGAAAGAACTTGAGTTCACTCATCATAGACATCACAAACTTCTCTGACATTAGCCTTCCAAACTTTTCACTAAAATGAGGGCTAGTCGAACCAAATATGATATCATCAACATAAATTTGGCACACAAATAATTCTCCATTAACCCTTTTAGTAAAAAGAGTAGAATCAATATTTCCAATTTCAAAGCCTTTTTCAATAAGGAACTTGGTCAAGCATTTATACCACGCTCTAGGAGCTTGTTTCTTAGGTTTAACAAAGCCATGAGGTTGTTTAACATAAACTTCCTCCTCAATTTCACCATTTAGAAAATCACTTTTAATGTCCATTTGATATAATGTGATATCATGATGATTGGCATAAGTAAGTAAGATGCTTATGGACTCAAGTCTAGCAATGGGGGCATATGTCTCACCATATAGTCCATACCTTCGACTTGTGTGTAGCCTTGAGCGACGAGACGTGCCTTGTTGCATACAACTTGCACATCTTCATCTTGCTTATTCCAAAACACCCATTTGGTACCAATGATGTTGTGGTTGTTGTCGGGCTTCTCAACCAATTTCCAGAATTGGTTCCTCTCAAAATTGTGTAGCTCTTCGTGCATGGCGTTTATCCATTTCGGATCTTCTAATGCTTCTTCAACCTTCATAGGTTCAATACTAGAGATGAATGAATAATGTTCACAAAATTATCCAAACGAGTTTTAGAGGGAGTAACTCTTATGGTTTGAATATCATCAATGATTTGTTCGACAGGATGGTCTGTTGAGACTCTTGCTATAACTCGTGAGAGCTTTTGTTTGGGTCGGGGTGGAACATATTCTTCATCATCTTGTTCTTCCTCCTGGCCTTCTTCGTTGTTGGTGTTTTTGTTCTCTTGTGGAGGTGGAGAAGGAGGTTGATGAGGTTAATCTTGGTGTACTTCCTCATTTTCTCCATCTTGGCGTGTCCCACTTGTGGATGCCTCCGAGTCAACTCGTGGTTCACCTTGTTGTGAGGTAGAAGCTTCCACTAGGATGGACGAGGTACTCTCCTTCACCTCCCTTGGATGAATCTTTCCAATAGACAAGTCTTGGATTGCTTCCGGAGGGTCTTTGTCTCCTACATCAATTGGCAATTGCTCTACTCGCGAGCCGTTAGATTCTTCAAACTTCAGATCTACCATCTCTTCAACCTTTCAGGTGAAATTGTTGTAGACACGATAAGTGTGAGAGTTTGAGCCATAACCGAGAAGGAAACCTTCATGAGATTTAGAAGAAAATTTTGAACGATGATGCTTCTCAAGAATATAGCACTTTGAGCCGATTACTCAAAAGTATCCAACTTGGGGTTTGTTATTGGTGAGAAGATCGTATGCCATCTTGCCGAGTAGCTTGTGAAGATATAGACAATTTGTTGCATGACAAGCTGTCTCAACCGCTTCTGCCCAAAAGTGTTTTGGTGTCTTGTACTCATCAAGCATCATTCTCGCCATATCAATAAGAGTCCGGTTCTTCCTCTCAACAACTCCATTTTGTTGAGGCATGTACGTAGCCGAGAACTCATGTGAAATCCCTTCTTCGTCAAGAAACGTGTGCACATTGGCGTTCTTGAACTTCGTTCCGTTGTCGCTGCAAACCTTCTTGATCTTCACTTCAAATTGATTTTGGGCTTTCATAGCAAAGTTCTTGAAGATCTTTTGGACCTACGATTAATCATCAAGAAAGAACACCCATGTAAATCTTGAAAAATCATCGACTATGACTAAACCAAACGAGTTTCCACTGAGACTTTTATAGGCAGTTGGACCACAGAGATCCATATGAAGTAGCTCGAGCGGTCTTCTCGTGGTCATGATGTTCTTCACGGGGTGGCTTCCTCCAACCTGTTTTCCTGCTTGACAAGCACTACACAATCTATCCTTGTCAAATATAACATATTCACTCCAAGGATACGATCACCTTTAATAAGCTTATCAATATTTCGCATGCCCACATGACCTAACCTTCTATGCCACAACCAACCTTTAGAAGATTTAGCAATTAAGCAAGTTCTAGGTTGAGCCTTTTTAGTGAAATAAACAATGTATGGATCACCTCTACGTATACCGGTAAAGACCATTTTATGATTATCTCTTTGAAACACTTGGCAATCCACTTTAGTAAATAGGACATTGAATCCAAAGTCAGCTAGTCTAGATATGGGAAGTAAATTGTAGCCAAGTGATTCAATAAGCATAACATTTTGTATGGAGCTATCATGTGAGATGGCCACCTTACCAAGGCCAACCACCTTACCCTTTCAGTTATCACCAAAAGTGACATACTTTCGAGGGTCGTAGTTTTCCGCAAGCTCACGAAACATATCCTTGTCTCCGGTCATGTGATCGGTAAACCACTATCAAGAACCCATTCCTTTTCTCCAGCCATGTAGCCGCGAAGATGAGCCATAAGACCAAAGTTTCTCATAGACTCATCGAGATCAAGATCACTATCATCATCATCATCCTCATCATAGTATCCATGTTCAACATTGTCTTGTAATTGATCATTTCCTAGAGAGAGTGATTCATTAGATATATGATCATGACAATGTTCATCTTTATGAATTCTAATGACTTCGGAAATGATATTGCTAATGATCCCAACATCTCCTTTGGCACGCATAAGGTCACGGAGCTCAAATAAACAATCGCCAAACTTAGGATCATTGGAATTCATCTTACTCAAAGCAATAGACTTGTGAAGAATCTCATCTAAGTTTTTCAAGGAATAGTTTGGAAATCGTTCCTCAAGAACTCTCCATATGGTGTAAGCACAATCAAGAGTAGGCAAGCAAGCAATAAAGTTTCTAGGAAAACCTCTAGTAATAAGATTGACAGTTCTAAGGTTGCGGATCATGTCAAGACACTCACCGGGAGTAGGATGCAAAGGATCAACAAGGGGTGCACAAGGGCTAGTAATGTACTTGTTCAAGTGATATTCATTGAAAATCTCAAGTATCTCATTTTTCCAAGAATGAAAGAACTCTCCATCAAATATAGGCTCTCTATGTCTAAAACTCCCCATCGTAGACTCATCCATCTTCCTCCAATGGTGATTAAACCAAAGCAATGGAGACCAATGCTCTGATACCAATTAAAAGGATCAAGAAGAGGTGTCTAGAGGGGGTGATTAGACCCTCAACAAAGAAAAGTAGCAGTTTTTAAGTTCTTTAAGTTAAGGTGGAGTTTTAGCATAAGTTTAAACATTCATAATACATTTCAAGCAAGCATGGCAAGAGTATATGAGCTGCGGAAAGTAAAGCATGCAACTTGCAAGAAAGTAAAGAGATGGGATTGGAGTGTGCAAACGCAATTGGTGACACGGAGATTTTTGGCGTGGTTCCGATAGGTGGTGCTATCATACATCCACGTTGGTGGAGACTTCAACCCACGAAGGGTAACGGCTACGTGAGTCCACAGAGGGCTCCACCCATGAAGGGTCCACGAAGAAGCAACCTTGTCTATCCCACCATGGCCATCGCCCACGAAGGACTTGACGCACTTGGGTAGATCTTTACGAAGTAGGCGATCTCCTTGCCCTTACAAACTCCCTGGTTCAACTCCACAATCTTGACGGAGGCTCCCAAGTGACACCTAACCAATATAGGAGACACCACTCTCTAAAAGGTAATAGATGGTGTGTTGATGATGAACTCCTTGCTCTTGTGCTTCAAATGATAGTCTCCCCGACACTCAACTCCCTCTCACAGATTTGTATATGGTGGAAAGATTATTTGAGTGGAAAGCAACTTGGGGAAGGCCAGAGATCAAGATCCTTATGGTTGGAATGGAATTTCTTGGTCTCAACACATGAGTAGTAATTCTCTCTCAAAGAATGAATGCTGGAAGTGTAGGCATGTTCTGATGGCGCTCTCCATGAATGGAGAATAGGTGGAGGGGTATATATAGCCTCCACACAAAATCTAGCCATTACACACAATTTACCAAACTCGATGGGACCGAATAGTGAAACTTGGTCAGACCGATTCAGTTCAAAATGTGAACGTTAGAGTTTTCGTTGGGAGCGACATGATCAACTCGGTGGGACCGATGTGCTAGGGTTAGGGTAAAACCTCAACTCGGTTTGACCGATTACACAAACTCGGTGGGACCGATTTTGGTAATAAGCAAACATAGAGTTGGTTAAGCAAACTCAGTGGGACCAATTGCATATCTCGGTGGGAACGAAATAATTGCAACAGGCAACAGAGAGTTTGTAAGCCCATCTCGGTGAGACCAAGATCCCATCGGTGAGATCGAACTGATTAGGGTTTCCGGTAGTGGCTATGTCAAGTGAACTCGGTGGCGCCGGATAGATCAAATCGGTGGGGCCGAGTTTGACTTTAGGTTTAGGACATATGTGGAAATGAGAAAGTGGTTGAGGGCTTTGGAGCATATCACTAAGCACTTTGAGCAAGCAAGCCATTAAGCAACACCTCATCCCCTTTTAATAGTATTGGCTTTTCCTATGGACTCAATGTGATCTTGGACCACTAAAATCAAAACATAGAGTATTGAGCTTTGGCCAATGTTTGTCCATAGCATCTTGAAGGGGTTCGACATCCTCTTGTCCTGCCACTCCACTGTTGAACTCATCTGAAATATTCTAGATAAAGATACTAGTCCAACAAGATATATGTTGACATTAATTATCAAAATCACCCAGGGAGCACTTGTGCTTTCAGACGTGCTGGTCGTCACCTCGTCGACATCCGCGTAGCCGCGTCACCTCGTCGACATCCGCGACGGCTTCTTTCTCTGCCTGCATGTCGCGGCTACGTGTGTGTCGACGTTGGATGGCGCTGTTGCAGACACTGGAGGCGTTGTATGACGCGGCAGCGTTGAGGACAGCGAAGATGCCCGTGTCTCCGTGCTCCCCGATAAGCCGGGGTGGAGCAAGTCGGCACTCTTTCTCGAGCTGTATTGGAGAGGCCAGCGGCGGAACCACACGCTGGCTTAGTGCGGCAACTGCCTCCGACGGGCTAGGCGAGGTAGGTGGAGCAGCGAGCTGCCTCACTCGTAACTGCCGGGATCGGCAAGCCACCCAGACGACTTTTATGTTGGAGAATTCCTGCTCATCGGATTCCGCCGAAAGAGTGGACAAAATGGTGAAAGGATGAGCTTGGCCGGCGTCCTGCTCCTAAACGGACATGTGTGGCCGGAGTTGGTTTCTCGCATTCCATGCCGCTTTAAATGTAGGTTTTTGAATGCGGCGAGGAGGCGGGTACAGCTGGGAGTGCAGCGGGCGGCGCCCTGGGCCGGCGCCGCTTCAAATGGCAGACATAGTGAGAGGTCGCGTCCGCCCTGACCCCCTTGACCATGGACCTTGATGGTGTGCATCACCTTGTGTCCAGATCTGAGATGCCATGTGTATCAGATGAATGAATCCAAGTTCGACCACCGTGATGCTAGGTGCGAGCCGAGGAACACTGTTGGAGACACCCCCCTCATAATTTTCCTATTCCTGCATTTTAAGTTCCTACTAAGAGAGTAGTACTAGACTTGTTCAGTTCAACCGCCTCCCTAGGTGTTTGGAGAGGAATTGGCCAGCGCGAGGCAGTTCCATAGATGGGCAGGCGGCAAAAAACAGGGGAAAACACGCGAGGTTCCTTGCAGACGCTCCACTGCGAGGTTCCTTGCTCCTTCTAGGTCGTCGACAATCTATGTTCTTCCACTCTTTTTTTGATGTGAGCTTTGTTCATCCTTTTTCCAACACGCGAGACATCTAGCATCAAGGTGCACGTGTTATGCAAGAAAATGGAGATAATCAGATAAGCAGTGTGTAAGTGAGTCGTGCACTTTGATGGCACCTACTACGCAATATTTTTTCTCCTCGATGGCACGTGAATAGTGAACGTACTCAACGACAGAGCATGGGATGGTAGCCATGACATGGTCAGCCCTTTTTTGGAGAGAGTACATAATAAATAACTTTGATGTGTCCCGTCAACTCGCAGAATGACGAGAATCTTGCTTACTACGCCTTCTCCCTCGTCAACACGTGCGCGGTGGCTCACAACACGAGGAGAAACTTTTGCTTACAAGCGATGGACGTGCAGCACTTCATTTGGTGTCAGATTGCCAGAAGTACTACTATAGTACCATCATTATTGTTTGACTTCCGGAAGAGGCGAAGAGCCAAGCGTAAGGTCACCTACTAACCTAGTACAGTATACTACTATAGCCAAAGCAAGTTCACCTTTTTAGAGCATGGTTAATTAATATAGGCGGCTCTTGCAGCGGCACATCATTTAGAGCAAGTACTAACTTGTTTCTAGTGGGTACATTGACATGACATCGAAAGGGTGTGATAGCTGACTCTAGCAAAATAATTGACTACCACGTTGGCATACATGAGCATGGAGCCCACTTGTCAGCATGCTTGACGAAGGAAGGAACGCAAGATAAAATGGAGCGCGGAAGGGTGTGAATCGATTGGCTCACGTGTGATGACCACTAGAGCAATCCACTCAGATTGTACTACATTCAAAAAATTCATGCAAACACGGCCGGTTATACTATGAGTAGGTGACCGTGCACTCGGCTCTTCGCCTCTTCCGAAAGTCGAACAATGATGATGGTACTACAACATAGATACTTCTGGCAATCTAACACCGAATGAACTGATGCACGTCCACCGCCTGTATTAAGCGCACTATTGTAAAGAAAAAGCTTCTCCTCGTCCTGCGAGCCACCACGCGCGCGTGAGTGAGGGAGAGGTCGTACTAGTAGTAAGCAAAGCTTCTCCTTGTTTGCGAGTTGACGGGACACGTCAAAAGTAGTACATTAGTCTCCAAAAAGGGTTGACCATGTCCATGGCTATCATCTCGTGCTCCATCACTCAGTGTGTGCTTCTCGTCGTTCTGCGAGTTGACGGGACACATCAAAGTTAATACGTATTTAGTACTCTCTCCAAAAAGGGCCGACCATGTCCATGGCTACCATCCCGTGCTCCGTCATTGACTATGTGCACTATTCACGTGCCATCGAGGAGGAAAAATATTACGTAGTACTAGGTGCCATCGTAGTGCATGACTCACTTACACACTACTTATCTCCATTTTCTTGCATGACACATACACCTTGATGCTAGATCTCCCACGTGTTGGCAAAAGGATGAACAAAGCTCACCTCAAAAAAAGAGTGGAAGAACATAGATTCCTGACGACCGAGAAGGAGCAAGGAACCTCGCAGTGTAGCGTCTGCACTCATAATATTTTATATTATTTAGTGATATAAAATCAACCAATCATCTCCACAGTAGACACCTAGCTCCTCGTCTATCATACATGGCCAACCCACGCTATCACCATATTTCTTGGCCTCCATGCGACACCTAGCTCTAGTAATCCACCAGCCCGTATCGCTTCTCGCTCCTCGTCTCTCTCAAAGATTGGAGGGCTGGTGTTTTTGCCGTCTACTGTATTGAGGTTGGTTAACTCATCACATGTTAGCGACATGCCAAGAGCATTCTAAAAAACATTACTGTACTCTATTGTTATGCCAAGAAGAGGAAGCGCTTTGACCGGCGGACCAAATGAGACAGGCGTGTCGTGCCGTGAGTGGGTCCAGTTTCTCGTTTTGAACTTGTTTGGTGTAGTAGTAACACTTGGTTTTGACTATTGATAAGATTTATATAGGGCCTAATGTATTCTTCGAGGTTGCCTCTGACTATTGATAGGATTTTATATAATTTGAAAATTATGTCATTCGAAGATCCTTTCACGTTCTGTTTCACAAAAAAAGATCCTTTCACGTACGATTTTGACGGTATGCTTTGAGCAACTTGCATGTCCTATACTGCTCCTGTTTGGATACTCTAACTTAGCTAGAGATTAGAC
Organism: Triticum urartu; assembly: GCF_003073215.2. NCBI lineage: Eukaryota > Viridiplantae > Streptophyta > Magnoliopsida > Poales > Poaceae > Triticum > Triticum urartu. The sequence goes on along the minus strand of NC_053027.1, from coordinate 327,221,410 downwards.
TAACCCTGAACTAACTGTAGCCAAAGAGGTGTTTGGATGATAGGGTTAGATTGACAATAAATGCACTTGATGGAGAGAGAAAAGTGATTTTTCAGTGGGCCCCATGATAACTAGCTCCAATTAGACTACCCACAGTGGGAGTAACATAGGTAGTAACATCACGCATATCTAGATAAAATAGATGATGTGGCAAGCAATAAATGAAGATAGAGAGGAAAGTGGTAACATAGTCCTAGTAGTATGAGTAACATCACACATATCAAGGCAAGATGAGTCTATAGTCTAATAAATGAAGTGTTGCATGTTACCACACATATGTTACTATCCACTATAGCATGCTACTCGTCTATGTTACTACCCATTGTGGCTAGTCTTAGCACCACTTGGCTAGCGGGATAAAGAGAGAAAAGTGATTTTTCAGTGGGCCCAATGAGAACTATCTCCAATTAGCACCTCTTGGGTGGGATAGTTTTTTTGGTGGGCTTGGTGCAACTTTCTCCAATTTAACCCTCATGTTTGGATACTTTAGGGCTACTTGAGCCCCAACTAGCTCAAACTAACTCTATCCCATGGATCCAAACAGGGCCAAAATTAGTCTCGGAAAACACATTAAGCCCTATATACATGGACAGACGGAGTACATGATACTAGCAAATGCTCACAATTAGTAGTAGTTCATTGGTTGGTTTCGATTTTTTATTCAGTTGCTATGCTGCTACCGTCCAATATTCACGTGTGGTTGTTTCTAGAATAAAAAGGAGGTAGTACTTACTTTGGGAAAGGTGAAGTGATGGTTGTTTCGCCCGAGCAACTTATTACTCTGGGAATATGGGAGTACCAGTGGATTCAACGAACAGAGAAATGATGGTTGCTTCGTCCGAGCAACTTACTATGGTGAAGGTGGGGCTCTGTGATTTGACTACTCACTAGTCATTACTACTACGGTGCAATGACTGGGGTGAATCTTTCCCTGTAGTTGTGCACTCAATATTGTTGCATGGCAGGTGGAGCTGGATGAAGTATGTCCCACATGTCGGCGAAAGGAAGTTCAATTGTTTCTGGCATTGCTATCAATCCTTCAGGATTTGTTTATATGTACACATAATTTTAATGAAATTGTACTGTGATGCTATGAAGGTTTCAACTTTGGTTCCCACAGGAAAAAAGGTTTCAACTTAGGATTATGTGTCCTCTTGCCTCAAGATTGTCTCATTACAACATTCCATCAAATACAAATGAAACTACCATGGCTGCTAATGCATCTCAATGGTTCACAGATCAGCGCCAATATTCACATCACAACTAAAGACAAAGTTGTGAGAAGGTGTGCAAATAAAGAAAAATATATAATTGATCGATGATGTTTGTAGGCATAGCTCCATTTCCCGAGCACAGTGTTCATTGGTTGGCAGCTAGTTTCACCCAGCTCTATAGCCAAAAAATAGGTGTATGGAGGACATCACAATCCGATCATTTTGTGCAGCTCCACTAAAATCGAGCATACCATCCCTGTTTGCAAAGATATCCAGTCAGTGTGATTACAAAAATAGTGGAACTAGATGATGAAACATAACACACACAAATAGAAGCTGATCACCTCTGCGATCTCTCTTTAGGACTAACTACTTGTTGGAGAAGATGAGGCACAGAGTTGGATGAGGAGGATAGCAAAACCAATCTCCGTTTCTGCAGCCCCACAGAAATGTAAAAACGTTCCCGTGTGTTATTTTGGTGGAACTGCACAAAACACTCTTAAGAAACAAGTGATTTGTGCAGTTCACCAAAAGGTCGCAATAGCAATGAGGTGAAATGGATAGGCCTGTTTGCAAAAGGAGGTAGAAAGGAAACAATTACTGCCCAATAACATGAGTTGAAGACACATACGTTGACAAAAAAGAAGCATATTCCATGTAATAATGGAATGATAGCTGCATGGTGTTTTATCAAAAACGGTTTGAGGATGAGATTGCAAGATGGAAAGTATGCTGGCTGAGATACGTTTTAAGCAAATAACTAAAGACGATCCACATGCAGCAACGTGGGAAGATGGGCAGTGGAGCAAAGTTAGAGGAAGCTGTACCTGAGGGTCGTCAGGATGTAACTCGGAGGGCGCCGACGGCCGGGATCTGCCCATATTGCGGCAGCGAGCAAGTGGCGAAGGCCCTACCCCGCCTGAGATTGCAAGATGGAAAGTATGCTGGCTGAGATACGTTTTAAGCAAATAACTAAAGACGATCCACATGCAGCAACGTGGGAAGATGGGCAGTGGAGCAAAGTTAGAGGAAGCTGTACCTGAGGGTCGTCAGGATGTAACTCGGAGGGCGCCGACGGCCGGGATCTGCCCATATTGCGGCAGCGAGCAAGTGGCGAAGGCCCTACCCCGCCGGATCTTGGTCAGAGAGAACGGCGGGTACCATGGATCGGGACGTGCTGCCTAAACGCCATTGAACGGAGAAACGATGCACACCCTCCCTTTCCACTGGTGGACAGGATGCGTCCGGATTAGTGACAAACGGTGAGAGAGAGAGGCCACCATCACCTTGTGTGAGATGGTGTGATGAGAGACAAACCCCGACAGGCAGGCTCCATTGTATATAGTGGACCAGATTTTTCTTTTTTCTCGACGACAATCATTTTATATACTATACGTGCCATTGAGGAATATAACTTTATTTAATACTAACGCGTCAAGTCGAACTTTGTTTCATCTACGCGTGGTACACGACCCTCCTTCGAGTAAACAACCACTACACGCATCAAATTATCACGTGGGCTGCCTTGTCGTACATAAATGAACTCCACCCTGTACCCGCACGGGTGTGGCCTGGAACGAGACGTGAGTACGTGCGTCGCACGTGCACCTCTTCTTTAGGTGCAGGTACGTACGAGGGTGGGTGTGAGAGAGATGGTTCGTGCGAAATAGATGCAATGTGTTGATGATATCTCAAACAAAAAAACATAACATATGCAATGTGTGTGAAACAGAGTCATGGATATATCTTATATAGAGGGAGCGATCCACGAGAATAGAGTGGAGGGATCATCGGCGTGAGATATCGATAGAATCGAAAAAAGGGATGAAATGTGTGGCTGTGTGATCGATAAAGAGTGCCATATAATTTGTGTTTGCCCACGTCAAAGATACAGGGCTGCTGGCCTACTAGAATTTGAGAGGGCAGAGGTGCAGTTTTTCTCTATGGCATGGATACCTACCTACAACATTCGACTATCGGTGTGTGTGTGTGGGGGGGGGGGGGGGGGGGGGGGGGGGGGCAGAGACCTAACTATAGAGAGGTAGATCGACTAGTATATGTGCGGAGAAGGAGAGAGGCCTAGCTATGTATTGAGGGAGATCGATCAGCATCCATGCATATGTGTAGTAGAGGAATAAGGTTGGGAGAAAGACAAAGGTAGAGTGTCGGAGGGTTGGTGGTGGAGTTACTTCTCACAAATGGTGGGAGAGGCCTGCTAGACAAACGGAGGTTACAAGTGCAATATCAATAAGAGAGGGCGGATGTCTGCCTGTATATGCATGTGCGTGTGAGAGAAGGGTTGGGAGGTATGCAAGGATGATGAGGGGGGACGATATGGTTGTGGTAAGCAGACGTAACTACATAGGAAGATCAACTGTCGTGTGTCCTAGAAAGGGAGAGACATAACTAGTGAGGTAAGTCTATCGGTGCGTGGGAAAAAAGAATTATAGTCGACCTAGCTATATGTAGGGAGATCGGTACGTATACATGCATGCATGTGTTAGAAGCAAATAAGGTTCGGAGAGACAGACAGGGGGATGGGTGCGGCTAGGAGGTGGTGCGAGAGGCCTACAATATCGAGGGGGAGGAGTGTGTGAGTATGAGATCGAGAAAAAGAGGGGCGGGAGTGTGCACCTGTGTGTAATCGTATTGGACATAGGGGGGCATGGACGGTGAGAAGAGAAGAGGGGAAGTGTGTGTTTGTGGTAGGCACACTTGGCTAGAGAGGTATATCAACCGGTGTGTGCCGGAAAGAAGGAGCCGGGGGGGCCTACACACACCGTGGGTGAACGACCTAAAGAGATATAATGAATGTGCGCGATGGAGGGGACGCTGAGGGAGGGTGAGAGTGGGGGCGGGCATGTGCATGCACGATAGAAATTTAGCGCTAGCTAGCTACAAAGAGAAGAGGATCGTGAAGGTGTAAAAGATGAAAAGAGATCATAATTCATTATAAAAAAGTGGATACGGATATTTGAAGAAGATATCATAATGTAGAACATTGATTATAATTTGGGATAATGTGTGGCTTTTGCAGCTCTGGGCTAAATACTTGTAATAATGTAGGGTGCGGGGCACTATACTTTGTGTGATAAACACGGTGTACGTATGGAACATGGTTTAGATTATGAATATCTAGTTAGTACATCAAATGTACTATTATTTGGATTCAACCTCAAGTGTATTCAAAAAATTGAATTCGAGTTCATATAGTACACATAGTTCATATCTATCTCTATAGTAATCATGTGGTGTGTTGTTAAGGTAATACATGAATGATGGTTGAAGTTGGCAACAATCATGATTGTAGATTCTTATTCAAATAGAGAAATGAATTCAACTTTAGTTCGAATTGCAGCGGTAATATAGACATTTGGAATGCACTAAAATGTTGGTATGAGTATGTTACATGCATTATATAGCCAGCGGAAAAAATTTAATTGGAAATAACATGGATTCATAGCTTCGAAAAGCACTTGTATAGTAAAACGGGACAAGACTCTCTCTTTGTATGGTGTGAATAGTTTTATTTTTTTTCGTTTTTTTCTTCGAGGGAAGTGCGAATTGATTTGGTACGTACAAGTACAATATTACACGTTAGGCTTGTCCCTAAAATTCAACCCTAAAATTCAGATATCGTGCTCCAAAAACTCGCGCCTTCGCAACTCGCGCCTTGCTATCCCGAAATTACAACGCGTGCGAAAACTCCCTCCAGCTGCCAAATCGTGACACGCGAAACCCCCCTTCTAACCCCGATCCGAAAGGGACGCTAGTTCAAATCGGTGGGGGTACTTATGTAACACACCCTACATTTTAGACAAGCACATCCCTAAGTCATGGTTCCCCCTCCCATCGCCTCCTTTTCCCCATTTGAAATCCTAGACCGCCATAACATCTCTACTCCAGCCGTGGAACCCCACCCTCCTCCGTCCGCCACCTCACCACTGCCCAGCTGGAGCCTCTTCCCTGACGACATCATCCACCACAACAGCTCGACATCCCTCATCCACCTCCCTGGATGAGGATCTGTCATCCACCTCATCGTCCTGACGGTTCAGCCGCCCCGTCCTCCACCTCCAACGAGCTACTACGACGATCGCCTCGTCTATCACGGCTGCTCCATCCCCACAGTGCCGCCTTAACCTGCTTTACCGGAACCGCAGCATCCTCACCGACTCCTCGGATGAAGCCGAGGCCTACTTGGCACCACCAAAGAGGTTGTACACTCATCGCATCACACCTTCTCCTTAACTCAACCTCCCGGCACTGACGGTGCTCCATCCCGCACCCCCATGGAGCGGCTACCTCGAAGCAGGCGCCACGGGTGACATCTCCACAGAGGCTCTCCCCTAGTGCGAGGCCCCTTCGGTGGCAGCGGCCATACCTTCTGAGGCGTGGTGGCGGGGCGGTGGTGTAGGTGTCGCATCACTTATTACTCTACAATCATGTCGATCCATTAGGGCTATTTTGGTTCAAAGGAAAAACACAGAAATAGGAAATTTTCCTATGGCATTGTACTATTCAATTATTCATGCATTTTGTTGAAAGGAATGGAGCAAAACATCCACCTGGACCTACTTTTCAAAATCCTATGCATGAAAACAAGACCAAGTGCATTAGTGGAAGAATAACATTCTAAATGTACACACTTTCATATGGTTTCGCTTTAATTTGGCCATGTTTCTGTGCATTCCTCTGCTCTTCCAATTCCTGTGAACCAAACACCCAATTTGACAGAAATCCTATGTTTACAAATGCTCTGTTTCCCATGTGCATTTCTATCATATTCTGGTGTTTTTCCTATCCCCGCGTTTTTAGAATCATGCAAGCCAACGGAGCCCTTACAGAATTACTTTAGTTACAGGTAGGTGTCGAAGAAAACTTTGTGTGGTTTGTCCTACTCCTGCCACGACGTCGTCCACCTCACCTGAGCTGCTCCATCGACAGAAGCATCCACCAATCCAGACATCACGACTCCTGACAGTCTTTCGCCGCCTCAGATCTCCTTCCATGCCGCCGGCACCCACCGCAACAACATCACCATCATCGACTCAGCAGATGAACCTGAGGAGTACACGGGTCCACAAGAGAGGTCGCACTCTTTTGTTTTTGCTTATGTTATGCATTGCTTAATATTACCTGCTACTTTATTGTCCTGTTCACCTCTTATACTCCAAGTCAGGTCCAAATTAATGTTCAAACTTGAGTTCTAAATTAGTTGAGGGGCACATATCGATGCAGCAATGAATAGTATATCTGTCGGTTCACCTAGGGTATGCCTATGTTGTTCATCTTGGGTGGGAAACAAATAGTAAAGCAATCATCATCTATCTTTTTATTAAATTAAAGCAATCATTAGCCCGCTATCATTATTTTTGGATCCATCCACTGGTTGTTACCATCACTCTAGATTTCTGCATGCTCTCCTTACATAATCTCACTATATTTTTTTGTATGCATGTCAGATATTGTACACAGTCATGCTGAACATGTAGAGAAAAAGAGAAGAGTTTTGCGCGGCAATACAATGTCATGCATATGTCGCTCCATGCTGGATTCAAAGGCAAACCCTCCCCCCTCCAGATTTTAATCCAGAGGAAGATATCTGTTCTAAGGTGGGTTCAGACGCAGCTGACCACTCCTATTTACCCCCAAGGTGTTTGCTCTAACTTGGCATGATGATGTTAGTCATATCATGCATATGTTGCCTTGCAGTGCCTAATTTTGACATCATATATGTCATCTGCTTAGTTTAGACATGTTCTGTAATGCCACCTGTTTAGTCTCTATATCACATATGGGAATTATGCAGTCTCATGTCTTTTAGCCAGCCATAATATATGTGAAATGTGCAGTGCCATCCAGTTTAACCAGGCATCATATTTTTGAATGATATCTTGTCCATCCTTTTCCTCATTACATTTGCATTTGTCGACAATGTTTGTACATTAAACTACTCTTCCTGTGAATCATCCATTTGAGTGGGTGATGGGAAAATCTGGAGTGAAAACAAGGCCTTCAGAGTAGACAATGCTACTTGTCAAAGAAGATCTTTTGTTGGGTATTGATAGCTCCTCGGAGATGGATTAAAGATAGACGACCAGTCCTATTCCCCCACCGAGGTGTATGCACTAACTTGGCATGGTTATACTGCTCATATCATGCATGTGGTGTCTTGCATTGCATAGTTTAGACATCATATACACAATATTCAACACCATGTTCTTAATTCAGCCATCATATATGTGAATGCCCTCTGCTTAGCATATAAATCACATATGTGAATTAAATCATGTGATCCTAATTACTTAGATAACATGTATGTGAATTATGTCATGCGATCCTATTTAGTTAGTCATCATATCTTTGAATTATGTTATAATATGCTATCAAGTTTAGATAGACATCATATATGTGAAATTATGTCATGCTATCCGTTTTAGTTGAACAATATACATGTCAATTGTTTCATGCCCTCTTTTTTTCCACACTCTCTATTGCATCTGTCTCTCATACAATGTCTGTACATTCAACTATGTTTCCTGTTTATCAGCCATTTGAATTGGAGTGGGTGATGGCAGTATCTAGCGGAATAAAAACACGGTCTTCAAATAAAACAGTGCTACCTCTTGGTGGAGATAGCACCTCAGTTGTACATGCACGAGAACCGGCCATACCACACATAACCCAGACTCTCGCATATTGTACCCCTACTGTGATGGACAGAGAACCAGCTTCACCCAATCTAACCCCAACCCCAGCAGATAGTAACCCAGTTCCTGTTGACACATCACCATCTCCACCATAGAGCTCCCAAACAAGAGCAGTTAGTAAGGCACTCCAATACCCAAAGCACCAGTACAACCATGGCGAACCCCAACTCCACCAGTTAGTACACCTATTCCCGTGGAGGAAGCACAACCATCCATTCATAGTTTAGCATCTATCGCATTTGATGTTGTTAAATCCTATGTGCGTATCTTCCCATCATGCAAATATTATATTGAAGATGAAGGAAAATGCCAGTTGCATGTGCTTTTCCAGGAGTTATGTGTAAGTAATGTTATTCATGGAAATTACTTTGCTTTGTTCCATACATTCTACCTCCATGATGGTTATAATACAACAATTTATTTCGTTTTTCTCTATAGAGAAGGACTGATTTGGAAACTCAGGATGAGGTAATGATACGTCTCCAACGTATCTATAATTTTTTATTGTTCCATTCTATTATATTACCTGTTTTGGATGTTTGTGGGCTTTATTATGCACTTTTATATTATTTTTGGGACTAACCTATTAACCCAGAGCCCACTGCCAGGTTCTGTTTTTTCCTTGTTTTAGAGTATCACAGAAAAGGAAAATCAAACGGAGTCCAATTGACCTGAAACTTCGAAACTTATTTTTGGACCGGAAGAAGCCCACGGAGTATCAGAGATGGACCAGAAGAGTCCCAGGCTGCCCACAAGGGTGGGGGCGCGCCCCCTGCCTCGTGGACAGCCCGGAGATCCACCGATGTACTTCTTCCTCCTATATATACCCATATACCCTACAAACTCCGGGGAGTAGAATAGATCGGGAGTTCCGCCGTCAGAAGCCTCTGTAGCCACCAAAAACCAATCTAGACCCATTCTGGCACCCTACCGGAGGGGGGAATCCCTCTCCGGTGGCCATCTTCATCATCCCGGCGCTCTCCACGACGAGGAGGGAGTAGTTCTCCCTCAGGGCTGAGGGTATGTACCAGTAGCTATGTGCCTGATCTCTCTCTCCCTCTCTCGTGTTCTTGAGGTGGTACGATCTTGATGTATCACGAGCTTTGCTATTATAGTTGGATCTTATGATATTTCTCCCCCTCTACTCTCTTGTAATGGATTGAGTTTTCCTTTTGAAGTTATCTTATCGGATTGAGTCTTTAAGGATTTGAGAACACTTGATGTATGTCTTGCATGGGATACCCGTGGTGACAATGGGGTATTCTATTGATCCACTTGATGTATGTTTTGGTGATCAACTTGCGGGTTCCGCCCATGAACCTATGCATAGGGGTTGGCACACGTTTTCGTCTTGACTCTCCGGTAGAAACTTTGGGGCACTCTTTGAAGTACTTTGTGTTGGTTTGAATACATGAATGTGAGATTGTGTGATTCATATTGTATAATCATACCCACGTATAATTGAGGTAACATTAGAGTATCTAGGTGACATTAGGGTTTTGGTTGATTTGTGTCTTAAGGTTTTATTCTAGTACGAACTCTATGATAGATTGAACGGAAGGAATAGCTTCATGTTATTTTACTACGGACTCTTGAATAGATCAATCAAAAAGGATAACTTGGAGGTGGTTTCGTACCCTACCATAATCTCTTCGTTTGTTCTCCGCTATTAGTGACTTTGGAGTGACTCTTTGTTGCATGTTGATGGATAGTTATATGATACAATTATGTTATTATTGTTGAGGGAACTTGCACTAGTGAAAGTATGAACCCTAGGCCTTGTTTCCTAGCATTGCAATACCGTTTACACTCACTTTTATCATTAGTTACCTTGCTTTTTTATATTTTAAGATTACAAAAACCTTTATCTACCATCCATATACCACTTGTATCACCATCTCTTCGTCGAACTAGTGCACCTATACAATTTACCATTGTATTGGGTGTGTTGGGGACACAAGAGACTCTTTGTTATTTGGTTACAGGGTTGCTTGAGAGAGACCATCTTCATCCTACGCCTCCTACGGATTGATAAACCTTAGGTCATCCACTTGAGGGAAATTTTCTACTGTCCTACAAACCTCTACACTTGGAGGCCCAACAACGTCTACAAGAAGAAGGTTGTGTAGTAGACATCAAGCTCTTTTCTGGCGCCGTTGCCAGGGAGGTTAGCGCTTGAAGGTATATCTATAGATCTTGCAATCGAATCTTTTTGTTTCTTGTTTTATCACTAGTTTAGTCTATAAAAGAAAACTAAAAAATGGAATTAAGGATGCCTCATATGCTTCATCTTTTTAATGTCTTACGTGAAAATAAGGATTCCGATAATTGTGCCAAAGTGTTAGAAGAAGAATGCATTAGAATGTTTGGCACTAAATCTTTGGATGATGAGCATGATTGCAATGTTGTTAGTATGAATTCCTTGAATATCCATGATGCCAATGATATGCAGAGCCACAAGCTTGGGGAAGCTATGTTTGATGAAGATGATATTTTTTGTCCCCCAAGTTTTGATGAGCAAATTTATTATGATGTAAGCATGCCTCCTATTTATGATGATTATATTGAAGAAAGTGGAATTGGAGAGGTCATGACTTTAATTAGTAATGATTCCACTATCTCGGAAGAGGTTCCAATTGATTATGAGAATAAAGTTGCTATATATGATGATTATGGTGATGACTTGTATGCTATTCAGAATAATGATAACCATGAAACCTGTCATCATGATTTCTGTTTTCAATTGGATTATGCCACACATGATAGTTATTTTGTTGAGTTTGCTCCCACTACTATTCATGAGAAGAAATTTGCTTATGTGGAGAGTAATAAAAATTCTATGATTGTAGATCATGAAAAGAATGCTTTATGTGATGGTTATATTGTTGAATTAATTCATGATGCTACTGAAAATTATTATGAGAGAGGAACATATGCTTTTACAAATTGCAATAATACCAAGTTTCCTCTCTATGTACTTAAAGTTTTAAAGTTATCCTTGTTTTACCTTCCTGTGCAAGTTGATTCTTGTTCCCACAAGTTGTTTGCTCACAAAATCCCTATGCATAGGAAGTGGGTTAGACTTAAATGTGCTAGTCATATTCTTCAAGATGCTCTCTTTATGTTACAATTCTTATCTTTTATGTGAGCATCATTGAAATCATCATGCCTAGCTAGGGGCGTTAAACGATAGTGCTTGTTGGGAGGCAACCCAACTTTATTTTTGTTCCTGTTTAGTAATAAATTATCATCTATCCTATGTTATGGTTGTGTTTCTTATGTTTTAATTAGTGCTTGTGCCAAGTAAAGCCTTTAGGATCTTCTTGGGTGATTGTTATTTGATCTTGCTATAAAAAATAGAAAGTATGGGCTCACGAGAATAATTTTCAGTTTTTTTACCAGAGAGCGATAAAATAGCAATTCCACTTCCAGTAGATTAATAAACAAATTTCCTAGGACTTCCTAATTTATCAGGATTTTTGGAGTTCCAGAAGTTTGCGTTAGTTACAGATTACTTCAGACTGTTCTATTTTTGACAGATTCTGCTTTTCGTGTGTTGTTTGCTTATTTTGATGAATCTATGGATAGTAATAGAGTTTATGAACCATAGAAAAGTTGGAATACATTAGGTTTAACACCAATATAAATAAAGGATGAGTTCATTATAGTACCTTGAAGTGGTGATTTATTTTCTTATACTAATGGAGCTTATGAGTTTTCTGTTCAGTTTTGTGTTGTGAAGTTTTCAAGTTTTGGGTGAAGATTCGATGGACTATGGAATAAGGAGTGGAAAGAGCCTAAGCTTGGGGATGCCCAAGGCACCCCAAGGTAATATTCAAGGACAACCAAGAGCCTAAGCTTGGGGATGCCCCGGATGGCATCCCCTCTTTCGTCTTTGTTCATCGGTAACTTTACTTGGAGCTATATTTTTATTCACCACATGATATGTGTTTTGCTTGGAGCGTCATTTTATTTTATTTTATTTTGTTTTGCTTGCTGTTTGAATAAAATACCAAGATCTGACATTATTAAATTTTAGAGAGTCTTCACATAGTTGCATAATTATCCAACTACTCATTGCTCTAGGGCTTCACTTACATATTTTAGAGCATGGTGGTGGTTTTATTCTATAGAAATAATTGATCTATCATGATTCACTTATATTATTTTGAGAGTCCTTTAGAACAGCATGGTAATTTGCTTCTGATATAATAAAAACTTTCATATAAGTGCATTGAATACTAAGAGAAGTTTGATGCTTGATAATTGTTTTAAGATATGAAGATAGTGATATTAGAGTTGTGCTAGTTGAGTAATTGTGAATTTGAGAAATACTTGTGTTGAAGCTTGCAAGTCCTGTAGCATGCATGTATGGTGACCGTTGTGTAACAAATTTGAAACATGAGGTGTTATTTGATTGCCTTCCGTATGAGTGGCGGTCGGGGACGATCGATGGTCTTTTCCTACCAATCTATCCCCCTAGGAGCATGCACGTAATGCTTGGTTTTTGATGACTTGTAGATTTTTGCAATAAGTATGTGAGTTCTTTATGACTAATGTTGCGTCCATGGATTATACGCACTCTTACCCTTCCATCATTGCTAGCCTCTTCGGTACCGTGCATAGCCATTTCTCACCTTGAGAGTCGGTGCAAACTTCGCCGGTGCATCCAAACCCTGTGATATGATATGCTCTATCACACATAAACCTCCTTATATCTTCCTCAAAACAGCCACCATACCTACCTATTATGGCATTTCCATAGCCATTCCGGGATATATTGCCATGCAACTTTCCACCGTTCCGTTTATTACGACACATTTCATCATTGTCATATTGCCTTGCATGATCATGTAGTTGACATCGTATTTGTGGCAAAGCCACCATGCATAATTTATCATACATGTCACTCCTGATTCATTGCCCATCCCGGTATATGATAACCCACAAGTATAGGGGATCGCAACAGTTTTCGATAAGTAAGAGTGCCGAACCCAACGAGGAGCTAAAGGTAGAACAAATATTCCCTCAAATTCTATCGACCACCGATACAACTCTACGCACGCTTGACGTTCGCTTTACCTAGAACAAGTATGAAACTAGAAGTACTTTGTAGGTGTTGTTGGATAGGTTTGCAAGATAATAAAGATTACGTAAATAAAAAGTAGGGGCGGTTTAGGTAAAGAAACAATAAAGTAAATATATCGAGTGTGGAAAAGTGGTGGTAGGAGTTGCGAAATTGCCCCTAAGCAATTGACTACTTTATTAGACCGATAACAAGTATTATGTGGGAAAGGCCACTGCTAGCATGTCATCCCCGACTTGGAATTCTATGCACTTATGATTGGAACTATTAGCAAGCATCCGCAATTACTAATGTTCATTAAGGTAAATCCCAACCACAACATTAAGATATATTGGCCCCCCTTCAATCCCGTATGCATTAATTTCTATGCTAGGTTGAAGCTCCTGTCACTCCTGCCCTCCCATACATAGTCCTATCAACATACAACTAACCCTAGGGCGTGATCCACACGCGAAATCATATGATGGGCACCAAAGGACAGCAACATAACCACAAGCAAATTAAATCAATCATAGCAATTCATCAACCACCGATAGGACAACAAAAATCTACTCAGACATCATAGGATGGCAACACATCATTGGATAATAATATGAAGCATAAAGCACCATGTTCAAGTAGAGGGTACAATGGGTTGTGGGAGAGTGGACCGCTATAGATAGAGGGGGGAAGGTGATGGACATGTTGGTGAAGATGGCGGAGGTGTTGGTGTAGATCGCGGTGAAGATGATGGCCCCCGGTGGCACTCCGGTGCCACCGGAAGCGAGGGGGAGAGAGCCCCCCTCCTTCTTCTTCTTCCTTGACCTCCTCCCTAGATGGGAGAAGGGTTTCCCATCTGGTCCATGGCCTCCATGGCACGGGAGGGGTGAGAGCCCCTCCGAGATTGGATATGTCTCTCTGTCTCTCTCTGTTTCTGCGTTCTCAGATTCTTCTTTTTCACCGTTTCTTATATTCATAGAGATCCTTAACTCCGATTGGGATGAAATTTTGACACGATCTCTATCCGGATATTAGCTTTCTTGCGGCGAAAGAAGGGCATCAATCGCCTTACGGGTGGCCCACGAGGGTCAGGGGCGCGCCCAGGAGGGCAGGCGCGCCCCCTACCTCGTGGCCACCTCGGGCACCGTCTCGCGTGGATTTTTCTTCCCAAAAATCATATATATTCCAAAAAAATCTCTGTCAGTTTTTATTCTGTTTGGACAAGTATATGAAAGTTGTAGAATATTGGCATGGAACAATAAAAAATTATAGATATGACGGAGACGTATCAGCATCCCCAAGCTTAATTCCTGCTCGTCCTCGAGTAGGTAAATGATAAAAAAAAGATAATTTTTGATGTGGAATGCTACCTAGCATAATCTTGATCACATATCTAATCATGGCATGAATATTAAGATACGAGTGATTCAAAGCAATAGTCTATGATTTGACAGAAAAACAGTAATACTTCAAGCCTACTAATAAAGCAATCATGTCTCTTCAAAATAACATGGCCAAACAAAGTTATCCCTACAAAATCATATAGTCTGGCTATGCTCCATCTTCACCACACAAAATATTCACATCATGCACAACCCCGATGACAAGCCAAGCAATTGTTTCATACTTTTGACGTTCTCAAACCTTTTCAACTTTCACGCAATACATGAGCGTGAGCCATGGACATAGCACTATAGGTGGAATAGAATATGATGGTGGAGAAGACAAAAAGGAGAAGATAGTCTCACATCAACTAGGCGTATCAACGGGCTATGGAGATGCCTATCAATAGATATCAATGTGAGTGAGTAGGGATTGCCATGCAACGGATGCACTAGAGCTATAAGTGTATGAAAGCTCAGACTGAAAACTAAGTGGGTGTGCATCCAACTTGCTTGCTCATGAAGACCTCGGGCATTTTAGGAAGCCCATCGATGGAATATACAAGCCAAGTTCTATAATGAAAATTCCCACTAGTATATGGAAGTGATAACTCAAGAGTCTCTCTATATGAAGAACATGGTGCTACTCTGAAGCACAAGTGTGGTAAAAGGATAGTAACATTGCCCCTTCTCTCTTTTCTCTCATTTTTTTTATTTTTTCCTTTTTTGGTGGGCTTCTTTGGCCTCTCTTTTTTATTTGGGCTTCTTTGGCCTCCTTTATTTATTTTTAATGTCCGGAGTCTAATCCCGACTTGTGGGGGAATCATAGTCTCCATCATCCTTTCCTCATTGGGGCAATGCTCTAATAATGATGATCATCACACTTTTATTTACTTACAACTCGATATTACAACTCGATACTAGAACAAAGATATGACTCTATATGAATGCCTCTGGCGGTGTACCGGGATGTGCAATGATCTAGCGTAGCAATGACATCAAAGAAGGGACAAGCCATGAAAACATCATGCTAGCTATCTTACGATCATGCAAAGCAATATGACAATGAATGCTCAAGTCATGTATAAGATGATGATGGAGGTTGCATGGAAATATATCTCGGAATGGCTATGGAAATGCCACGATAGGTAGGTATGGTGGCTGTTTTGAGGAAGGTATATGGTGGGTTTATGGTACCGGCGAAAGTGTGCGATACTAGAGAGGCTAGCAATGATTGAAGGGTGAGAGTGCGTATAATCCATGGACTCAACATTAGTCATAAAGAACTCACATACTTATTGCAAAAGTCTATTAGCTATCAAAACAAAGTACTACACGCATGCTCCTAGGGGGATAGATTGGTAGGAAAAGACCATCGCTCGTCCCCGACCGCCACTCATAAGGAAGACAATCAACAAATAAATCATGCTCCGACTTCATAACATAACGGTTCACCATACGTGCATGCTACGGGAATCACAAACCTCAACACAAGTATTTCTACAATACACAACTACCCACTAGCATGAATGTAATATCACCATCTTTATATCGCAAAACTACTGCAAGGAATCAAACATATCATATTCAGTGATCTACAAGTTTTATGTAGGATTTTATGACTAACCATGTGAATGACCAGTTCCTGTCATCTCTCTAAATAGATATAAGTGAAGCAAGAGAGTTTAATTCTTTCTACAAAAGATGTGCCCATGCTCTAACAAATATAAGTGAAGCAAAAGAGCATTCTACAAATGGCGGTTGTCTATGTAAAGAGAAACAGGCAATCCAAACTTCAAATGATATAAGTGAAGCACAT
Organism: Triticum urartu; assembly: GCF_003073215.2. Lineage (NCBI taxonomy): Eukaryota > Viridiplantae > Streptophyta > Magnoliopsida > Poales > Poaceae > Triticum > Triticum urartu. The sequence continues at coordinate 327,205,178 of NC_053027.1, read as the reverse complement.
GAAGCATTCTATAAAGCCATACTCAAAAGATATAAGTGAAGTACATAGAGCATTCTATAAATCAACCAAGGACTATCCCATACCAGCATGGTGCATAAAATAAAAATGAAAACTAAATGCAAAAGACGCTCCAAGATTGCACATATCGCATGAACGAAACGAATCCGAAAACATACTGATACTTGTTGAAGAAAGAGGGGATGCCTTCCGGGGCATACCCAAGCTTAGACGCTTGAGTCTCCTTGAATATTTACTTGGGGTGCCTCGGGAATCCCAAAGATTGAGCTCTTGCGTCTCTTCCTTCTTCTCACATCGAGACCTTCTCGATCATCGAACACTTCATCCACACAAAACTTCAACAGAAAACTCGGTAAGATCCGTTAATATAATAAAGCAAATTACTACTCTAAGTACTGTTGAAAACCAATTCATATTTTGTTTTTGCATTGTGTCTACTGTAATATAACTTTTTCATGGCTTAATCCACAAATATAATTTGATAGTTTCATCAAAACAAGCAAACTATGCATCAAAAACAGAATCTGTCTAAAACAGAACAGTCTGTAATAATCTGAACATTCACCATACTTATGATACTTGAAAAATTCTACAAAAATTAGCAAAAATAAAAAATTTGTATAGGAAGACAGTGCAAAAATAATCAGAACCGTTTGACGTTCCAACTAAAAATGTAAAATCGCGCACTACAGCCAAAGTTTCTGTCCTGCACCGTACAAACCATCAAGCAAATGTAAACATCCTAAAGGCAAACCTCGGCACATTGTTTTTATTTATGAACTTTATAAAAGCACACAACAGAAATAAATGACTCTCTAAAACTTCCGGGTTGTCTCCCTAGCAGTGCTTTCTTTAAAGCCATTAAGCTAGGCATATAGTGCTCAAGTAATGAATCCACCCAGATCCCAAGGTATATCAAAGCCAATTTTAATTAACAATGATTTGTAATTTAGTAGTGAGAACAAAGTAATATATATCATACAACTACAAAGTCTAACTCTCTTCCTATGCATCGGCATGTCATAAAAGAACAATTCATGCACACATAGTAAAGGCCAATGCATAGTATAAATAGTTTCTTGCAATTTTGTCGTATTGGAAACATAGAGAGGTGGAGATATAGTTCCTCTCTCATAATAATTGCAAGTAGGAGAAGTAAGCACATGCATATTATATTCATCAAAATCATCATGTGCAGTAGTAAAAGGCAACCCATCAATATATTCCTTAATAAGAGCAAACTTCTCCGATATAGTGTAGTTTGGAGAATTCAAAAAGATAATAGGACTATCATGTGTGGGTGCAATAGCAACAATTTCATGTTTAACATAAGGAACTATAGCAAGTTCATCTCCATAAGCATAATCCATATTGGCATCTTGGCCACAAGCATAGCAAGCATCATCAAAAAGGGATATTTCAAGAGAATCAACGGGATCATTACAATCACCATAGCAATCATCCTTCGGTAAGCACGAAGGGAAATTAAACAATGTATGAGTTGAAGACTTACTCTCATTATAAGGTGGGCACGGGTAGCTAATCCGCTCTTCCTCCTTTTGTTCTTCGCTCTCCTCCTCATCTTTTGCATCCAATGAGCTTACAGTTTCATCAATTTCTTCTTCCATAGACTCCTGCAAAATATTAGTCTCTTCTTGGACAGCGTAGACTTTCTCAATAAGCGCATTAATATAGGAATTATATTCATAATTATCATAGCAATATTTTAAGATAGCTAAATTTTCAGGCCTATAAATATCATCATCATAAGCTTCATGCTTTTCAAACAAAGATTCAATTTCATAAGCACCCTTAAAAGCAAAAAATTCTTCTATTTGTTCCACATCATAGTAATCATATACACCATTAGCATAAGAATCTAAGGTTTCATTATCATTAAATTCACATGAAAAGGGAAGGTGTGGAGCCTTCACCTTAGAGCAACAAGTATAATCATATCTCAAGAATAGTTGCCTAGCATACCAATTCAATATATGAATTTGATCCCATAATAGTTTCCCTTTTTGTGTCAAGTGGTAATCCCTAAAGTATTCACGTTGATCTAACGTTACTCCCATTACATAATTGAATGGGGTTTTCTCAGGATTATTAAAGTAGTACATAATATTTTTCACATAACCAGCATCGAGGGTTTTAGGAGGTTCCCCATCTCCATGAGTAGCAAGTACACCTAATTTTTTTGGTATTTTGTGTTCCATATCCATAACTAAAGATAGAGAACAACTAAGAACAGCAAATAAAAATTACTTAGTGATAAGGCAAACAAGCACACATGAGAATATTCACCCCACGCCATTGCTCCCTGGCAACGACGCCAGAAAAAGGTCTTGATAACCACAAGTATAGGGGATCGCAACAGTTTTCGATAAGTAAGAGTGTCAAACCCAACGAGGAGCTAAAGGTAGAACAAATATTCCCTCAAGTTCGATCGACCACCGATACAACTCTACGCACGCTTGACGTTCGCTTTACCTAGAACAAGTATGAAACTAGAAGTACTTTGTAGGTGTTGTTGGATAGGTTTGCAAGATAATAAAGATTACGTAAATAAAAAGTAGGGGCTGTTTAGGTAAAGAAAAAATAAAGTAAATATAGCGAGTGTGGAAAAGTGGTGGTAGGAGTTGCGAAATTGCCCCTAAGCAATTGACTACTTTACTAGACCAATAGCAAGTATTATGTGGGAGAGGCCATTGCTAGCATGTCATCCCTGACTTGGAATTCTATGCACTTATGATTGGAAATATTAGCAAGCATCCGCAACTACTAATGTTCATTAAGGTAAAACCCAACCACAACAATAAGATATATTGGTCCCCCTTCAATCCCGTATGCATCAATTTCAATGCTAGGTTGAAGCTTCTGTCACTCTTGCCCTCCAATACATAGTCCTATCAACATACAACTAACCCTAGGGTGTGATCCACGCGCGCAATCATATGATGGGCACCAATGGACAGCAACATAACGATAAGAAAATTAAATCAATCATAGCAATTCATCAACCACCGATAGGACAACAAAAATCTACTCAGACATCATAGGATGGCAACACATCATTGGATAATAATATGAAGCATAAAGCACCATGTTCAAGTAGAGGGTACAGCGGGTTGCAGGAGAGTGGACCGCTGTAGATAGAGGGGGGAAGGTGATGGAGATGTTGGTGAAGATGGCGGAGGTGTTGGTGTAGATCGCGGTGATGATGATGGCCCCCGGTGGCACTCCGGTGCCACCGGAAGCGAGGGGGAGAGAGCCTCCCTCCTCCTTCTTCTTCCTTGACCTCCTCCCTAGATGGGAGAAGGGTTTCCCATCTGGTCCATGGCCTCCATGGCATGGGAGGGGCGAGAGCCCCTCCTAGATTGGATCTGTCTCTCTGTCTCTCTCTGTTTCTGCGTTCTCAGATTCTTCCATTTCACCGTTTCTTATATTCCCGGAGATCCGTAATTCCGATTGGGCTGAAATTTTGACACGATCTCTATCCGGATATTAGCTTTCTTGCGGCGAAAGAAGGACATGAACCACCTTACGGGTGGCCCACGAGGGTCAGGGGCGCGCCCCCTGCCTCGTGACCACCTCGGGCACCGTCTCGCGTGGACTTGTCTTCCCAAAAATCATATATATTCCAAAAAAATCTCCGTCAGTTTTTATTCCGTTTGGACTCCGTTTGATATGGATATTCTGTGAAACAAAAACATGCAACAAACAGGAACTGGCACTGGGCACTGGATCAATATGTTAGTCCCAAAAATAGTATAAAAAGTTTCCAAAAGTATATGAAAGTTGTAGAATATTGGCATGGAACAATCAAAAATTATAGATGCAACGGAGACGTATCAGTACACCACCAGAGGCATTCATATAGAGTCATACCTTGTTCTAGTATCGAGTTGTAATCATTGAGTGTAAATGAATAGAAGTGTGATGATCATCATTAATAGAGCATTGTCCCAAAAAAAGGGAGGCCAAAAAAAAGAAAGGCCAAATAAAAAAAATAAAAAGGGACAATGCTACTATCCTTTTTTCCACACTTGTGCTTCAAAGTAGCACCATGATATTTATGATAGAGAGTCTCTTGATTTGTCACTTTCATATACTAGTGGGAATTTTTCATTATAGAACTTGGTTTGTATATTCCAACAATGGGCTTCCTCAAATGCCCTAGGTCTTCATGAGAAAGCAAGTTGGATGCACATCCACTTAGTTTCTTTTGTTGAGCTTTCATGCATTTATAGCTCTAGTGCATCCGTTGCATGGCAATCCCTACTCCTTGCATTGACATCAATTGATGGGCATCTCCTAGCCCATTGATTAGCCGCGTCGATGTGATACTTTATTCTTTTTTTTCTTCTCCACATAACCCCCTTCATCATATTCTATTCCACCCATAGTGCTATATCCATGGCTCACGCTCATGTATTGCGTGAAAGTTGAAAAAAGTTTGAGATTACTAAAGTGTGAAACAATTGCTTGGCTTGTCATCGGGGTTGTGCATGATGAGAGAATTCTCGTGTGACGAAAAAGGATCATGACCAAACTATATGATTTTGTAGGGATGAACTTTCTTTGGCCATGTTATTTTGAGAAGACATGATTGCTTAGTTAGTATGATTGAAGTATTATTATTTTTATGTCAATATTAAACTTTTGTCTTGAATCTTATGGATCTGAACATTCATGCCACAATAAAGAGAATTACTTAGAGAAATATGTTAGGTAGCATTCCACATCAAAATTCTGTTTTTATTATTTACCTACTCGAGGACGAGCAGGAATTAAGCTTGGGGATGCTGATACGTCTCCAACATATCTATAATTTTTGATTGTTCCATGCTATGATATTACCTGTTTTGGATGTTTATGGGCTTTATTATGCACTTTTATATTATTTTTGGGACTAACCTATTAACCCAGAGCCCAGTGCCAGTTTCTGTTTTTTCCATGTATTAGAGTATCGCAGAAAAGGAAAATCAAACGGAGTCCAATTGACCTGAAACTTCACAGAACTTATTTTTGGACCAGAAGAAGCCCACGGAGTATCGGAGATGGACCAGAAGAGTCCCGGGCTGCCACGAGGGTGGGGGCGCGCCTACCCCCTGGGCGCGCCCCCTGCCTCGTGGACAGCCCGGAGATCCCCCGACGTACTTCTTCCTCCTATATATACCCATAGACCCTAAAAACTTCGGGGAGCAGAATAGATCGGGAGTTCCGCCGCCAGAAGCCTCCGTAGCCACCAAAAACCAATCTAGACCCATTCTGGCACCTTGCCGGAGGGGGAATCCCTCTCCGGTGGCCATCTTCATCATCCCGGCGCTCTCCATGACGAGGAGGGAGTAGTTCTCCCTCGGGGCTGAGGGTATGTACTAGTAGCTATGTGTTTGATCTCTCTCTCTCTCTCTCGTGTTCTTGAGGTGGTACGATCTTGATGTATCGCGAGCTTTGCTATTATAGTTGGATCTTATGATGTTTCTCCCCCTCTACTCTCTTGTAATGGATTGAGTTTTCCTTTTGAAGTTATCTTATCGGATTGAGTCTTTAAGGATTTGAGAACACTTGATGTATGTCTTGCGTGGGATACCCGTGGTGACAATGGGGTATTCTATTGATCCACTTGATGTATGTTTTGGTGATCAATGCGGGTTCCGCCCATGAACCTATGCATAGGGGTTGGCACACGTTTTCGTCTTGACTCTCCGGTAGAAACTTTGGGGCACTCTTTGAAGTACTTTGTGTTGGTTTGAATACATGAATCTGAGATTGTGTGATGCATATCGTATAATCATACCCATGGATACTTGAGGTGACATTGGAGTATCTAGGTGACATTAGGGTTTTGGTTGATTTGTGTCTTAAGGTGTTATTCTAGTACGAACTCTATGATAGATTGAACGGAAAGAATAGCTTCATGTTATTTTACTACAGACTCTTGAATAGATCGATCAGAAAGGATAACTTTGAGGTGGTTTCGTACCCTACCATAATCTCTTCATTTGTTCTCCGCTATTAGTGACTTTGGAGTGACTCTTTGTTGCATGTTGAGGGATAGTTATATGATCCAATTATGTTATTATTGTTGAGGGAACTTGCACTAGTGAAAGTATGAACCCTAGGCCTTGTTTCCTAGCATTGCGATACCATTTACGCTCACTTTTATCATTAGTTACCTTGCTGTTTTTATATTTTCAGATTACAAAAACCTTTATCTACCATTCATATACCACTTGTATCACCATCTCTTTGCCGAACTAGTGCACCTATACAATTTACCATTGTATTGGGTGTGTTGGGGACACAAGAGACTCTTGGTTATTTGGTTGCAGGGTTGCTTGAGAGAGACCATCTTCATCCTATGCCTCCTACAGATTGATAAACCTTAGGTCATCCACTTGAGGGAAATTTGCTACTGTCCTACAAACCTCTGCACTTGGAGGCCCAACAACGTCTACAAGAAGAAGGTTGTGTAGTAGACATTAGGTAACATGTGCTAATACCTCTGCTGTGTTCTAGAATGCTTGGTGGCAGTATCATAATTACCTGAAGAAAACGTACTTCACTCACAAAGAAACTCATCAAATTCCCTTATGTTCTCCTGAGACACATTTACTGGACGATGAATGGGAACGCCTTCTTCTGTACTGGTCCCGAACCAAGAATGTGGTAAGGTCTATGAACTCATTTTTGTAAGTACTATATGCTTGCGTCTTAATATACTCTTTTCATGTAGAACAAGTGCTTAAACCTGAAGAACAACTGTTCTCATTTAAGATTCCATTGCTATCGTGCATACTGCTTTGCTCTTGTATCATTGTATTTACTCATACAAACTTATTTTTAAATTGAAGGATCCAGTCGAAACTCCAATGGCACAACAGGTATGTTTACGCATGTTTCTTTAATAGGTTTGCTCTTATAAATATCTCTATTGATTTCAATTTCAATTGTGTATACAGTTGACTTCTCATATCATGCACAGTACTAGCATCACAACAGAGCCAATAGTGTGGTTGTACATGTAGACCGTGGTACCCATCTGAAATCTTGTTGTGCCGTGTAGTTTCCCACGCTTTGTATTCTTTCAGTGCTACTTTCTCTTGAACTGATATGATTTGAACTGTGTCTCTATTTTGATTTGGCAAGACAATGCAGTGACCATAGGACATAGATATATGTTTGTTTGATGCTTTTATTGTTGGGGAACGCAATATTTCAAACAAATTCCTACGATCATGCAAGATCTATCTAGGAGATGCATAGCAACGAGAGGGGAGAGTGTGTCCACGTACCCTCGTAGACCGAAAGCGGAAGCGTTTAGTAACGCGGTTGATGTAGGCGAACGTCTCCGCGATCTAACTGATCCAAGCACCGAACGTACGGCACCTCCGCGTTCAGCACACGTTCAGCCTGATGATGTCCCTCGATCTCTTGATCCAGTTGAGGACGAGGGAGTGTTCCGTCAGGACGATGGCGTGGTGACGGTGATGATGAAGTTACCGGCGCAGGGCTTCGCCTAAGCACTACGATGATATGACCGAGGTGTGTAACTGTGGAGGAGGGCACCGCACACGGCTAAGACAATTGATCTTGTTTGTTCTAGGGTGCCCAATGACCCCATATATAAAGGAGGGGAGGGGAGGCCGGCTGGCCCTCTTAGGGCGCGCCAGGAGAGGGGAATCCTACTAGGACTCCAAGTCCTAGTAGGTTTCCACCTAAGGAAGAGGGGGAAGAAGGAAGGAAGAGGGGGAAGGGAAGGAAAGGGGGCGCCGCCCCCTTCCCCTAGTCCAATTCAGACCCAGGGGCGCAGCCAACCCCTCCTGGCCCTTCCTCTCTTCCCGCTAAGGCCCATCGAGGCCCATTAGTCCCCCCCTCCGATAATTATCCGGTACCTCTTGGAACTCATCCGGTGTCCGAATAACATCGTCCAATATATCAATCTTTATGTCTCGACCATTTAAAGACTCCTCGCCATGTCCGTGATCTCATCTGGGACTCCGAACAAACTTCGGTCATCAAATCACATAACTAATAATACGAATCGTCATCGAACGTTAAGCGTGTGGACCCTACGGGTTCGAGAACTATGTAGACATGACCGAGACACATCTTCAGTCAATAACCAATAGTGGAACCTAGATTCTCATATTGGCTCCTACATATTCTACGAAGATCTTTATCGGTCAAACTGCACAACAACATACGTTGTTCCCATTGCCATCGGTATGTTACTTGCCCGAGATTCGATCGTCGGTATCATGATACCTAGTTCAATCTCGTCACCGGCAAGTCTCTTTACTCGTTTCGTAATGCATCATCCCGTGGATAACTCATTAGACACATTGCTTGCAAGGCTCATAGTGATATGCATTACTGAGAGGGCCCAGAGATACCTCTCCGATACACGGAGTGACAAATTCTAATCTCGATCTATGCCAACTCAACAAACACCATCGGATACACCTATAGAGCATCTTTATAATCACCCATGTACATTGTGACGTTTGATAGCAGACAAGGTGTTCCTCCGGTATTCGGGAGTTGCATAATCTCATAGTCCGAGGAACATGTATAAGTCATGAAGAAAGCAAGAGCATAAAAACTAAACGATCATTATGCTAAGCTAATGGATGGGTCTTTGTCGGTTTCAAAACCGGCGGATCTCGGGTAGGGGGTCCCGAACTATGCGTCTAGGATCGATGGTAACAAGAGATAGGGGACACAATGTTTACCCAGGTTCGGGCCTTCTCTATGGAGGTAATACCCTACGTCCTGCTTGATTGATATTGATGAATATGAGTGTTACAAGAGTTGATCTACCACAAGATCGTAATGGCTAAACCCTAGAAGCCTAGCCTATGAATATGGTAATGAGTACATGTGTTGTCCTTTCCGGACTATCCCCTTCGATTTATATAGACACCGAGGGGATCTAGGGTTTACATGGAGTCGGTTACATAAGAAGGAATCTTCAGTCGCCAAGCTTGCCTTCCACGCCAAGTAGAGTCCAATCCGGACACGGTGTTGTCCTCGGTCTTCATGTCCTCATAGCCCATCAGTCTGGCCCATGGATAACAGGCCAGACGCCCGAGGACCCCTTAGTCCAGGACTCCCTCAGTAGCCCCTGAACCTAGCTTTTAATGACGAGGAGTCCGACGCGCTGATTGTCTTTGGCATTGTAAGGCGGGTTCCCCTTTCTCCGAACTCCAAGATAGTCTTTGGATGCAATGATCATATCCTGACCTGTTACGCACACCATACACAACCGCAGATAGAATATAATATTTGCACGAATCTAATCTGTTGACAGCTTTTTTCCAACACAACATCGCGTCTGTCCGGTTATAATTTCGAACCGTTTTTCTTCTGCCATTCCACGCTTCGAGACGTGGTTGCTATTGGCACGTCTTGTCAAAACAGAGATCGTGTCCCCTTATTGCGGGATTCTCATCAATGCGGGCATGGGTAACTCAACTGTGCCGTTTATACAACCCTAGGGAACAGGCGAATCCTAAGGCGAGTGAGGAGGCGTTTAATATTTGCTACCTTTATAAGGGGATAAGGATTCGCCCTCTTCCTCTCCTCGCACTCTCTCTCTGCCTCTGCCTTTCCGATCTCAAGCTCCAGTGCCCAAGTTCTCATCTCCTTTCCACTCAAGCAATCATGTCTGGATCCGGTGGTCAGGGCAAGTGGATGGTCTCCTCCGTCAAGGAGGAGGACATTACTAAGCTCCGGGCGGCCCTATATTTGGCGAAGGAGATCGCCCATTTCTTCTGCGGGCTAGGGTTTCCACTCCACCCTTTTGTCCGTGGGCTGATGTACTATTATGGGATAGATTTCCATGATCTGTCCTCAAATTCCTTCCTCAACATCTCAGTGTTTATCGTCGTGTGCGAGGCCTTCCTCCGCATCCATCCCCACTCCAGGCTGTGGCTCAAAGTCTTCGATGTGAAGCCAAAGGTGGTGGATGGCCAGCACGCGGAGTGCGGAGGGTCCATGGTGAGCAAACTATCCAACGTCTCCTAGCCCAAAGGCACCTTTATGGAGACAGTAAAGGAATGGTAGAAGCAGTGGTTCTACATCACAGAACCTCGCGGCACCACCTGGGCCGTAGCTGCCGAATTCCGATCCAGTGCTCCCATGCGACTCACCTCCTGGGTCGAGAGGAGTTCGGACTGGTGTTCACCTGACGAGCTGATAGCGCTGCAGACGCGCGTTCAAAGCATGGTGACCAAGGACATCAAGCTCGTTGACGTTATCCAGGTGATGCTAGTCCGCCGGATTCTTCCATGCCAGCGCCGAAGCCACCCTTTATGGGAGTTCAATCCGAAGAAGCACTAGACCCTGAAAAGGCTCTTTGAGACTTCTCACAGAGGGGCCTGGAAGTTCCTCTTTAAGGGAAACGAGAAGCCACCGGCCACGGACTCAGATCGTGGTCACAATTGTAAACACCCCGCCAGCGAGGTATGTTACTTTTGACATATTCCCAACTTAAATGTTTTGAGGATGACGTCTGAGGTCTTAGTATTGCCCCCTCAGGACCTGGTGGAGAGGGCGAAGCGGATCCAGTGTCCGGCTCCGTTGCCCGAAGAACCAGTCATCCTGCGCCTGGCGAAGATGCTGGTGTCGGTGCCATATACGGCACCGGAGAAGAAGGCCAAGGGGGCCAAGAGTGGCCCCCGTCGCAAGGGTACCTCGGACGCGATGTCCGAAGATGACGAGGTCCATTCCTCTGTCCATGAGGACAATGATGAGGAAGAGGAGGAGGAGGAGGAAAACAACCCTCCTCTCGAGGAGAAGAAGAAGAGGGTGGCCTCGGCACATCTGGAGGCGAAAGCGCCCAAAAAGGGGAAGGGCGCCCCAGCGGTCAACACCGCGTGGGACGTTGATAGTAGTCTGTAACATCGCCCCCGTACTAGGTCCCAGGCCGCATCGTAAGTGACATGGCTTATTTATGCGCACATCCAGCCCTTTCTTTTTATTAGTCTATCATGGTTAATCCACACTATTTCAGTATGGCCCGTGACCTTATCCAGCGATCATCATTTGGAGGTTCGTTGGCTCCGTCGGAGATGGAGAGAATGTCTCCACCGCCTGCTTACTCCGCTGGGGCCAGGGACAACACCAAAGTGTTATCCCGGAGGACCGCTCCGAAGGGAGGAGCCTAGGAGGTTGTCCGGGAGGCGCCACAAGGCGGGACCTCCACTGCCAGACACATGGGGGAGCCAGTCCCCATGGAGACTGGCAAAGAGGGCCGTATCTAGTTCGGCCCTCAGCCGAATACGATTCTGGAGACCCATATGGCTCCGGAGTCGGGCAAGCAGCCCCCTTTGAAGGAGGGGGGTGCGTCGCCTCCACCGGTGGCTCCTGTCCATCCAGGAGCGCCAGATGACCTGATGGGGGCGCTACGAAGCGCCTCTGTCGTGGACGAGCACCGTATCCTTATGGGTGCGGTGATCGAGAAGGTTTAGTCTGCCAAGAGAGGACTGAATGAAGCCTGCAGTAGCCTGTTAACAGGTTTCGAGGTAAGAAAGAGAAAAAACTCGTATAGTCCGTAGCCCCTAAGACGCTGTCTAGTGATCGGCGAGGAGAACCGGACAGGGGATCAATCCTTAATTATAAGAGGCTGACTGGATATGTATCGAAAAGCAGGCATCCCTGTTGGCCGTGACCTCACATACTGCCGAGGTCTTCGAGCTGAAGCGGAGGCTGGAGCGGACCGAGAACGAGCTCGGCGAGGTTAAGGTTCGGCTTCATGAGAAGCAAGGTGAGGAACAACTTGCTATATGGTCAGGAAAGGATAAGCGTTGTGTATTGACAGCGGTACTGTGATATGTGCAGAAGCCGCGACCGAGGTCGAGGCCCTGAGGAAGGCCCTGGGCAAGGCTGAGGAGCAGGCTGTCCAGCAGCAAGCCGCCCGTAAGAAGCTAAAGGCCCGGGTCAAAGAAGTCCACCAGGAGCTCCAGGATGCGGTGAAAAAATGCGAGGCCTTGGAGCGTGATGCGTCGGTTCGAGGGACCGAATTCGCCAAGGCTTGTCAGAGCGTGGAGACCGCATGGAATGAGGCCTAGGCCGCCCTCCAGGAGATCCAGGAGGCCAAGAAGATCACGGCTGGTAAGGCATTTAAGATGCAAAGCAAGTATGCGGAGAAGCAGTACCTTTTACTAACCCGGGTTCGGAGTTCCCCAGGGGCTTTTGCGGCTTTGCCACGTAGTGTATCAGACGCCGTGGAGTTCTATCGAGCCAAAGGAGGGGATTCTTCGGAGAGGCTCTTCTGGTCGCAGTATGCGGCACCAGAGCATCCCGTGTCCTTCACCGATCAGCTAAAACAGCTGGTGGAGCTGCATAGGGTGACCGAACTAGCCATTAAGGATTTGATAATCCGGCTGTGGCCAGCCGAAGCTATGCCTAGCAGCTACTTCGGACTCGTGAGGCGGATGGTGAACACTTGTCCTCGACTGGACGTTATCAAGCGCTCCATCTGTATTGAAGGTGCCCGTATGGCCTTCGCTCGCTGCAAGATGTGGCGGGCAAAGATGAACGCCGTTGAAGTCGCCAGCGGGCCGCCGGAGGGCAAGGAGCACCGCACACCCGAGCGATATTTCGAGGATGTCGTAGAAGGGTCTCGACTTGTAGCGGCGCAATGTTCACAGAACATTGTATTTGAATAAATGTATTTATGTTGCCTTTGTCTTGTATTATGGGAACAAAGCCAGTTTTTGTAAAGTAATTTTATTATTTTTGAATTGTTTCCTTCTGTACGGCCATGTTGTGTGTAATCTGAGGGTTGGCCAGTCATCGGTTTCTGCCCTCATGTAGATAGTACGGAGGTGTTTGGGATGGAATCTAAACAATCTTGATCCAATTACATGATCCTTGAAGGAGTTATTTAGCGCAACGAACAAGGCAATCAGACTTTATGGCTTTAACGCACTCACTTAGCTATAGGAGTTTTATAATAAAGCATGGGCGCAGCTCCTGCTTTAAGCCAGAGTACTGTCAGCATCTGATCAGGAAGTGGCGATCTCTCGTGTAGCGCGTAAAAAATCTCCAACGATTTGTAACCCTCGAGTAGCTGTCCGACTCTCGCCACATCATGACAGTCAGTTTTCGGCTTTCTCTACTGAGGTGCTCATCTGGTCAAAGCCAGGGCACAATCGCAGTAGTTCTCCCTTTACTACCGTAGCCGATGGAGCGGAACGTAGGGTAGCAAGCACAGGATCCGGGCAACCCAACTATTGACCAAAGACATGATTCGGAGCAAATGCATATAATGCTAAATTCGGGGTGCCGAACTTATAAATAAGAAGTGTTCGGACTGTGCTGTCATATTGTGGGGCGACAGGTAGCCCCTGGCGAATATGAAACGTAAAAGAGTGTCGATACGGCAAATAGGAAGATCAAAATAAAACGAAGCAAGAAGCTAAAACCATAGAAACTGGGCCACAAACCATTTTATTATAACCGGATGGATACGTCAAGGTGTATCTTGTACAGATGGTGCGAGAAGTATCCGACCATTTAACACGACGAAATCAATAGGGCGCAGCGTGCGGGTCCTGAGAAATAAGTATGAATACCGTCAAGAAGAACGTATAAAGGTTACCCTACGCACTTGTGTTGCTTGCCACTGTTGTATTTCAGTCCTTCTAAAGTACTTGACACCAGGCCCGCGGAAAAAAGGTGCCTGAAACAAGAAAAAGAAGTAAAAGTATGTGTGTCCGGGATCGGTCTAGCCGAATTGTAGACCCCGGGTTATCTCGTGCCTCCGTCGATGTCCATGGAATTTTGAGTGCGTAGTTGTGTACGCGTGGTACAAATGCCACTACCTCATTGGGGCTGGGACGGAGGTCCAATTGCTAGTCGATCTCTTGACGAGCCGCGCTTTCCCATTGCAGTGTAGTCCGGACCCTCTTGATGGTGTCTAGGGGCTCGGCAGCTGGATTATAATGCTGCTTGAGAAGGCGGCTCTGTACTTCTGCTGCTAGGGCGGCGGTGTGCTCCTCTGTTCGGAGGGAGCGCTCCATATTGCCATTGACTATTATGACGCCGCGTGGACCGGGCATCTTGAGTTTGAGATAAGCATAGTGTGGCACTGCGTTAAATCTAGCAAAGGCGGTTCGTCCGAGTAGTGCGTGGTAGCCGCTGCGGAAGGGGACGATATCGAAGATTAACTCTTCACTTCAGAAGTTATCCGGATAACCGAAGACCACCTCCTGCGTGATTGATCCCGTACAACGAGCCTCTACACCTGGTATGACTCATTTGAAGGTAGTCTTTGTTGGTTTGATTCGTGAGGGATCAATGCCCATCTTCCGTACTGTATCCTGGTACAACAGGTTGAGGCTGCTTCCACCATCCATCAGGACTCGTGTTAGGTGGAATCTGTCGATGATTGGGTCAAGGACCAGTGTGGCCGAACCGCCGTGGCGGATACTAGTCGGATGATCTCATCGATCGAAGGTGATCGGAAATGACGACCATGGATTGAACTTTGGGGCGACTGGCTCTACCGCGTAGACGTCCCTGAGTGCTCTTTGCGCTCCTGTCTGGGGATGTGTGTGGCGTATATCATGTTCACCGTTTTGACTTGGGGGGGGGGATTTCTTCTGTCCCCCATTGTTCGGCTACTGAGGCTCTTCATCCTCGTCCTCACTTTGTGATCCCTTTTCTTTGTTTTCGGCATTTAACTTGCCAGCCTACTTGAAGACCCAACAATCCCTGTTGGTACGATTGGCTTGCTTATCCAGGGTGCCGTGAATTTGGCACGGACGGTCGAGTATGTGGTCCAGGCTGGAAGGTCCTTCGTTGTTTTTTTGTAGGGTTTCTTCCGTTGGCCGGACTTGGAGCCACTGAATCCGGCGTTGACTGTGGTGTCCTCGGTGTTGTCGCCATTGCTTCTGCGCTTGTGTCTATTGCGCCGGAGCTTGCCGGTGCTATTCTTGGCCTTGGTGGGGCCTGCCTAGCTGGCTGTGTTTTTGCTACAAGCCAGCCAGCTGTCCTCGCCCGTGCAAAAGCGGGTCATGAGTGCCGTAAGGGCTGCCATTGACTTCGACTTTTCTTGTCCGAGGTGGCGTGCTAGCCATTCGTCACTGATGCTGTGTTTGAAGGCTGCTAGGGCCTCGGCATCCGGACAATCAACAATCTGATTCTTTTTGGTTAGGAACCTAGTCCAGAATTTTCTGGCTGATTCTCCAGGTTGTTGAACTATGTGGCTTAGGTCATCGGCATCTGGTGGCCGGACATAAGTTCCTTGGAAGTTGTCGAGGAAAGCCTCTTCCAAGTCCTCCCAGCTGCCAATGGAGTTCTCAGGCAGGCTATTTAACCAGTGTCGAGCTGGTCCTTTGAGTTTTAATGGGAGGTATTGGATGGCATTGAGGTCATCTCCTCGGGCCATGTGTATGTGAAGAACAAAATCTTCGATCCACACTGTGGGGTCGGTTGTTCCGTCGTATGATTCAATATTGACAGGCTTGAACCCCTCGAGGAATTCATGATCCAGCACCTCGTCTGTGAAGCAGAGAGGGTGTGCGGCACCTCTATAGCGGGCCGCGTCACGGCGTATCTCCGATGACGTCCGTCTGTGGTTATCGGCCCAGGTGTGATTAAGTTTGTCACGTCCGAATAGGTAGCTGTCGTCCCGAGTATGGAAACGTCCTCGCAATCCGTATATAGATCTGTTGCGTCCTACTCTATTGTCCAATTCCTGCCGAAGATCGTATGTATGGTCCCGAGCTGGTCTGTCCTTGTTTTTGTCAGGCGGTGGGGCGGGCTGCTGTTTGGCCCGAGTTGCCGCTTTATCCCGACCGTGGGGTGGCCGTTCAGCCACCCTGTCCCGACCACGTGGTGGTCGTTCTGCACTACGCGAGGGAGATATGTGCTTCGGCGCCTCCTCATCGAATTGAGGTAGCAGTCTGTGTTTTGGGTAGCTCTTGGCTGGGCGGTTGAGGTCGTATTCCTCAGCTGTCAGGACATCGGCCCATCTGTTGACCAGCAGGTCTTGTTCAGGTTGAAGCTATTGTTGTTTCTTTTTCAGGCTCCTTGCCGTGGCTATGAGATGAAGCTTAAAGCACTCCTGCTCGAGAGGATCCTCAGGCACGATGAAGTCTTCGTTGCCAAGGCTTGTCTCCTCCTCAGAGGGTCGGCGATAACTATCATCCTCCGAGTCAACTTCTATGGCCTGTTCGTCAGGGTTGTCTTGCCTGTTGTCGTGTTCCTGTTCGGATGTAGCCCCGATAGGGTCTTCATTGTTTTCAGCATCACCTGGAGTACTTTTTTCTTCGGTGCTAGTGTTGCCATCCTTTGAGCGGCGGTTCTTGGGGCGGCGTTTGGGCCGCGGCGCTTGGACTGTGTCTCGGAGGTTTTATTCGCATCTGGCTCTTCTTTATCGTCCCCAGATCCTTTAGGTGTGTCAACCATGTACACGTTGTATGAAGAGGTAGCTGTCCAACGTCCAATGAATGGCGGGTCTTGGCCCTGCTCCTCGTCGGCATCGTCGTCCATACCGTCAACGTCTTCGGAGCCATAGTCAAGCACGTCGGTTAAGTCATCGACGGTGGCTATGAAGTGGGTGGCGGGTGGGAAGCAAAATTCCGCATCGTCCGTCTCTAGCTCGAACCGGACATAGTTCGGCTGTGAGTCCTTCTCCAAGGAAAAATTCTTTAAAGATTTTAGCACGTCAACCAAAGGCGAGTGCGGGAAAGCATCAGCGGCGCTGAACTTGGAGATCAATAACCGATCTAGCTCGGTGTCCACAGGCGTACACAGTCCGGAACTTATAGCCGGGGACGAGTCCGAAGTTCCGTTGAAGCGAATATTGCAGGGCGTCAAGTCCATGTGCGGCTCCAACGCCTCGGACTCTCCGGCCTCAGATGGCTCGATCTGCTTGGGCTCTAAGGTCGTTGCAGCCGCAGGAACCATCTCCTGGGTGTGATCCGATGACAGATTTAAGTCACGTTCATCGGGATGAGGGGGAGCGATCACCGTGGGCTCAAACCCCTCAAAGATCAAGTCTGCACGGATATCCGCGGCGTAGTTCAGGCTTTCGAATCCGACCTGATGGCCAGGGGCGTAGCTGTCGATCAGCTCCAGATGGCCAAGCGAGTTGGCCCACAGTACGAAGCTGCCGAATACGAAGATCTGTCCGGGGAGGAAGGTTCCTCCTTGGACAGCGTCATTATTGACGATTGAAGGGGCCATCGAACCTTTCATCGACGACACAGTGGAACTCTCAATGAAAGCACCAGTGTCGGTGTCAAAACCGGCGGATCTCGGGTAGGGGGTCCCGAATTGTGCGTCTAGGATCGATGGTAACAGGAGACAAGGGACACGATGTTTTTACCCAGGTTCGGGCCCTCTCGATGGAGGTAAAACCCTACTCCTGCTTGATTAATATTGATGATATGGGTAGTACAAGAGTAGATCTACCACGAGATCAGAGAGGCTAAACCCTAGAAGCTAGCCTATGGTATGATTGTTGTTGTCCTACGGACTAAACCCTCCGGTTTATATAGACACCGGAGGGGGCTAGGGTTACACAGAGTCGGTTACAATGGGAGGAGATCTACATATCCGTATTGCCAAGCTTGCCTTCCACGCCAAGGAAAGTCCCATCCAGACACGGGAGGAAGTCTTCAATCTTGTATCTTCATAGTCCAATAGTCCGGCCAAAGGTTATAGTCCGGATGTTCGGATACCCCAGGTTCAGGCCCTTTCTATGGAGGTAATACCCTACGTCTTGCTTGATTGATATTGATGAATATGAGTGTTACAAGAGTTGATCTACCACGAGATCGTAATGGCTAAACCCTAGAAGCCTAGCCTATGAATATGGTAATGAGTACATGTGTTGTCCTTTCCGGACTATTCCCTTCGGTTTATATAGACACCGAGGGGATCTAGGGTTTACATGGAGTCGGTTACATAAGACGGAATCTTCAGTCACCAAGCTTGCCTTCCACGCCAAGTAGAGTCCAATCCACACACGGTGCCGTCTTCGGTCTTCATGTCTTCATAGCCCATCAGTCCGGCCCATGGATAATAGGCCGGACACCCGAGGACCCCTTAGAGCAGGACTCCCTCAGTCTTGTCCATCACATCATTCTCTAATGATGTGATCCCCCTCTTCATATGACAACACATGTCTATGGCTAGGAAACTTAACCATCTTTGATTAAAGATCTAGTCAAGTAGAGGCATACTAGGGACACTCTGTTTGTCTATGTATCCACACATGTATTAAGTTTCCGGTTAATACAATTCTAGCATGAATAATAAACATTTATCATGATATAAGGAAATATAAATAACAACTTTATTATTGCCTCCAGGGCATATTTCCTTCAGTCTCCCACTTGCACTAGAGTCAATAGTCTAGATTACATAGTAATGATTCTAACACCCACACTACACCACAACACTACATTGACGACATGCATCTGTTGGTAAAAGTGTTCATCACCGACACTTTTTTCGTCCCAAACTATACCGACGCATAGATTCTCGGTGTTATGTAGGCTCATGCCACATTATCTGTCACCAAAGCATCATCACACCACCGATGTAATTTCTGTCGGTAGACACAAGCTTTACTAATAGGCTGTGTGTCGCCGATTCATTACGACTGAGAAAGTGTCGGGATTGTTTAGGTTGGGTCCACCCGATAGCAGTGGACAAGCCAAGCAAAACGCCAATTCCCAAATAATGAAGTCGTTCCCCTCTCACCCCTGTCCCGCTGCCCACACGTAACACACACCCGTAAACCTAACCCTCTCGCGCCGCCGCCTCCACGACCCCGCCCGCTGCTCCCCTCGCGCTCGTCATCGGACCCCGGGCATCCTTTCCCTTAGCCCATAGCCGGAACAACGCCGTTTGCGACAGAGGAGCATCGTTCGCCCACGACCCACTCCTGAGGAGTAGCAGCACCGTCCGCTGCTGAGGAGCCGCCCGCCGTTCTTTCTCCTCCAATGGCGAAATCTGTACCAGTTGAGCCCCGTTGTGCTGCCCCACCTCCAAACCTCGACAAGTAAGCTACAATTCTTCCCGCTGCCTGCTCCCCTTGTTATCTCCCATCTCCATTGTTGGCCACGAGGTCAAATTAGGGTTTAGAAATTAGATAGTACATGAGCTTAATCGAAGGGGAAAAATGAACATTTGACCACCAGTTAGTATAAGGATTCAATCTTCGGTGGTTGGAGGCAAGATTCACTCTAGCTCGCCATGAATTTGGATGGGAGCATGTTTCTGTTTGAAGGGAGGAGAGAGATGGATAACGCAGGGAAGAAGTAGCGTGGTTTACTAGCTTGTACTAAGATTGGAAGTATGACCTTTCCAGGTTTAAGGGGCATGGCATGTTGGCACCAGTCACAGCCGACGGATGGCAGGACAATGATGTGCATCCGCTGGTTAATGAGAGATCTGAGGTGCGACTTTTTAATTATAGCATTATATATGTTTACTTGTCTTGCAATGTAGCATTCAGTTTTGGAAATGGGAGCCAAGATGTTCATTACTATATGCTAGGTTGTGAACTATGTACCTATGTTTGCCTTATACAATGTTAAACTACATATGTAGGGTTCTTATGTTTATGGCATCAATGGGAATAAGTATCTAGTTTCTCTAGCAGTACTATGGTTTACAATCTTTGGAGTGTTTTTTTTGTGATTATGTACCACAGAATTCTCCGTTCTTTCGGACAATACCCTGCATCACCATTTTATTTGTGCGTTTAAGAGTAATGTATAAAGTCTAATTTCATTCAACTTCCATGAACGATTCATGATTTCTACAGGTGGTAGTTAGCCTCCATTAGTCAAAGCTGCAGCTGAACAATTAAACAAGTTGCTGAGGAGCTGCCGCCTTGCTACCAAGGAGAATCAGCGCAGACCGCTGCCAAGGACCGCCATCCGCTAGTAAGGAGCAGCACTGCCACTCGCGTCCGAGGAGCACCATCCGGCCTGCTGCTGAGGAGTACCATCTACAGTCAAGGAGTAGCACTATCGTCGGCTACCAAGGAGAATCTTCCGCCACCGAGGAGCAGCAGCTATATCCGCCGCCGAGGATAGCCACGCCATGCTGCCATCCACTTCTGAGGAGCACCATCCACCCCACTAAGGACCAGCAGCTTCGTTCACCGTGGAGGAGCAGCCACGACATCCTACACAGTGGACAATCACGTTGTTTGCATCTGAGGAGTACCGTCCACCCCGCCAAGGGGAAGCAGTGCTGTCTGCCGCCCAGGAGCAGCCGCGACGTCCGCTGCTAAGGAGCCACCTGTCGTTCTTCTGCCACCGGCATCTTCTGTCCCGGTTGCCCCCTTTACATGCCCATGCCTCTTGTACCACAAAGGTAATATGCAAATATTCTCTTATCTATCTTCCCATATGTTACTATCTATAGTTCACATTGTTTGAATGGTTTGTGTCCTGAATCCCTATAGCATGCCTCACGTGAACTTGTTTCGATATCTGTATTATGTGGTTACTGCTACTTTTTTCATTTCCATTTCAATGAGTCAGATCTCTTATTCTATTTATGATTTCCCATAGGAGTCAGATTAGATGATGAGATCTAGTATTTGGAAAAATAGGGTTATAGATCTGCCACTCATCAGGATGGCCAGCTGTTCACATTGGATTACCAGCCACTTCTATATTTTTCATCGTTCCAATTGTGTTCTATCAGTCGACCAAGCTCATTTCCATATGTTTGGATTCTAATTTTTCTTGTGGCTGACTGTGCCATGTATGAGTAGGCATGCTTTTATTTTTCTGAAATTTGTTTCTTGTGGTTACTGTTTGTGCAATATGAGTTGGATTTATGTACTCATGGATGACTGTTTGTGCAGATAAGCTACAACCTACAAGTAGTTTTCTGGTAGGAGCTTGTACCCTACCAGGCCTGGGGTGTAGGTTGTAGGGGAAGCAGGGGGAAGGGCGAGGGCTGGTGCGCGGCGGCCGCCGGCGTGGTGCCGTCCTTGCGACAGGAGGAGCGGAAGAGAAAGCAGGAGGCGGCTAGGGTTTAGGTCTCCCGGCTCCCTAAGGGAAGCCGAGCAAATATTGATTGCTTCTTGCTTGATTAGATTGATACGTCTCCTCTCCTTATATAGAGAGGTTTACTTGAATCCTAAGCAAACGATCCTAATACGATAAGAAAATTGGGCTAAGCCCCTAATTAAGATACTTGGGCCATAACCCACTGGGCTAAGCCCCTATGCCGGTCATAACACTTCTCCCCGCCTGCACAAACAGCTCGTCCTCGAGCTATAAGGTGGGGAAGCGCTTGCTGAAATCCTCGAGGTGATCAACCAGCGACAAACACCTTCACGACAGCTGGGTCGGCAAGGTCGGTAGCGACGGCGTCTTCCGGAATGTAGTCTGCAACCTCCAGGTAGAAGAGTCACGGGCAGGCGTGGCCGGGCGTGTAGGGCTCATCGCAGTTGAGGCACAACCCTTGGCGGCGACGCTTGAGTAGCTCGGCCGAGGTGAGCAGGCGGAACAGGCGCGCCGCGGTCGTGGCCAGGGTAGCGACCCAGTGGCCCGGGACGGTGACTCCTGCTGGACGGCCACCGTGCGGCGCTCAAACGCGCGGGCGTAGTACATGACCGTTTGGATATCCTGGGTGTAACGCCCACGATGCGGCTATAGCTCCCACGTGTCGAAGCACGACTTAGAGGCATAACCGCATTGTAAGCAATGTCGCAAGTGAGGTGATCTTCACACAACCCATGCAATGAATAAGGAAAAGAGATACATAGTTGGCTGACACTCGCCACGTCACACAAATAGCATAAATATCATTACATTCATCCAGTTACACTCAAGGTCCGACTACGGAACCACAATAAAGATAAACGCCAAATGCAACAATGTCCCCGATCGCCCCAACTGGGCACCACTACTAATCGTCTGGAAAGGAAATGTAGTATCGTCCTGAGTCCTCATCGAACTCCCACTTGAGCTTAATCGAATCACCTGGAGCGGTATCATCGGTCCCTACATCTAGGTTTTGAAGTAATCTGTGAGTCATGGGGACTCAGCAATCTCACACCCTCGCGACCAAGACTATTTAAGCTTATAGGAAGGGTAAAAGGTATGATGTGGAGCTGCAGCAAGCGACTAGCATATATGGTGGCTAACATACGCAAAAGAGAGTGAGAAGAGAAGGAAAAGGCACGGTCGAAGAACTATGATCAAGAAGTGATCCTAGAACAACCTACGTTCAAGCATAACTCGAGACCGTGTTCTCTTCCCGGACTCCGCCGAAAAGAGGCCATCACGACCACACACTCTGTTGATTCATTTCAATTAAGTTAAGCTTTAGGTTATCTACAACCGGACATTAACAAATTCCCATCTGCCCATAACCGCGGGCACGGCTTTTGAAAGTTCAAATCCCTGCAGGGGTGTTCCAACTTAGCCCATCACAAGCTCTCACGGTCAACGAAGGATATTCCTTCTCCCAAGAAAATCTGATCAGACTCAGAATCTCGGTTACAAGACATCTCGACAATGGTAAAACTAAACCAGCAAAGCCACCCGAATGTGCCGACAAATCCCGATAGGAGCTGCACATATCTCGTTCTCAGGGCACAATGTATGAGCAAGACGTCGGGTAGGCCAGCCCAGAGTTGCCCCTGGTAGCCCCGGACATCGCTTAGTTTGAACCAACACTTAGAGAAGCACTGGCCCGGGAGGGTTAAAATATAGATGACCCTTGAGTCCACGAAACCCAAGGGAAAAAGGCTAGGTGGCAAATGGTAAAACCAAGGTTGGGCCTTGCTTGAGGAGTTTTATTCAAGGCGAACTGTCAATGGGTTCCCATTATAACCAAACCGTGTAAGGAACGCAAAATCAAGGAACATAACACTAGTATGACGGAAACTAGGGAGGCAAGAGTGGAACAAAACACCAGGCTTAAGGCCGAGCCTTCCACCCTTTACCAAGTATATAGGTGCGTTAAAATAGACAAGATATAATAATGATATCCCAACAATGAACATGTTCCAACAAGGAACAAACTCCAATCCCAACAACGGTTTGCTAGGACAAGGTAGGTTAGAGGTTTGACATGGCAATATGGGAGGCATGAAAGCAAGTGGTAGGTATCGTAGCATAGGCATAGCAAAAGAGCGAGCATCTAGCAAGCAAAGATAGAAATGAATTCGAGGGTATGGTCATCTTGCCTGCAAAGTTCTCCGAGTTATCGTTAGCTTGATCCTCGTAAACATACTCAACGGGCTCCTCGATCACGTACTCATCTCCCGGCTCTACCCAAGCAAGAACAACAAGCAAAGGGAGATACAATCAACCACGTGCAATGCACAAACAACATGATGCAAAACATGGCATGATATGCGGGATGTGATATGCGATGCATATGCAAGTTTCGGAAAGGAATGATTGAACCTGGCTTCAACATGGAAAACCAATAGTGCCACTAGAAAGAGGAGTTGATTTCGGTCGAAATCGATATAAAGATCACCGGAATCGGATGCACGGTTTGGAAATGACAAGAAAAACAAATATGGCACCGATCTGCGATTAACAACACGAGACCATCTAAATGCATTAAGAACAACATGCTACAGCACTCTAACATAACAACAAAATACATGGCAGGGATCCACTCAAGATTCTTGACAAAAGATGAACACTGAGCTACGGCTAATTCACTCAATAGCAGGTTCAAACAAGCATGGCAAAAGTGCAAAAGATAACAGGTTACAGACTTGGTGAAAATAACATCAAGTCAGGAATTTAACATCAGGAAGCAATGTTCAGAGCAAGATAACTACATGCTACAGGAACATATCATGGCAAAGCAAGGCATGTCATGAAGCTACTCAAAGCATACAACAAAAGTCCCTTACTGACCATAAGCCAAAAGGGATCAGAAAATACAATAGCAACCATGTGAACATAGCAATTATCGTTAACAGATTCAGACTTAGTAGAAAACTGGAACATGGCAAAACAGATATCAAGTAGGCATGTTTACGAGCTCGATGCACTCACCACAGGGCATTGCATGACAAACTAAGCATACACCCAACAAGTAGACATGGCATAGAAGCTTAACATGGCAAGAACAACAACATAGCATGTACGGATCAACTACAACAACCTCGGCAAAAATGCTTAACATGTAAACATTCTGCCAGGAACATTTTAAAGCAAAAGTAGAGCTCGATTGACTCAAGCTAGGGTGCTCCATAAATGCAAACAAAGACATGGATGGATAGAGCACCACAATATCTACAAAACATCCTTACTGATCATGCTCAACAGAGGCATGGATCACTCGGTAGCAACATGAATACATGGCATAAAAATATTGACAGGGCAAAGACTTAGAATATTTCTAAGGCCCTGAAATCAGCAACATTACGAGAGCTACTTTGCATGCTTGTGCTAGTCACCACAGAGATCACAAAAATGCATGGCATACAACCCTGTAAAGATGGCATGGCATACTTCAAATCACATGTAGGGCTCAAGTTCATAGCATGCACACATTAATCATGGCAAAAATGACAAATATCCAATTGCTGATATGAATTTGAAACTAACAGAAACTAGCACTCTTCCAACAACATTTAGGGCATCAATATGAGCTCAAATGAACATGATGCAATGAGATGAAATGAAGTACTCGTCGAGACGAACATTTTGATATGCTACAAGCACGAATCGGAGCAACGGTGATGAAGTTATGACATGATGAACATATGCAAAAAATACTGTGATGAGGGCAAAAAGTCAACCCAATCTAGGGTTTCAGATCTGGATCCAGATCGGATCGAGGTACTGTAGCTGCACGGAACCCGATGATCGCCGGCCGGAGTTGGAGCTTGAGTCGCCGGAGCTTGGGTCGGCCGAAGCTGCGAGGAAGAGGACGGAGGGGCCGGCGAGGTGGCGTTGCGGTGGTGCGGCGAGGTGGCGCCGGGCGCGGCTGCCGGCGTCGGAGCGAGGCGACGGGGAGCCTCGGGGCGGCGCGGGCGCGGGCGGCGCGGTGGCCTCCCGCTGGCCGGCGCGGCGGCCCGGCGAAGTGGGGTTCCCGCGGATGCCACGTGTCGAGCAGGGATAGGCTGAGGTGGCGGGCGGATGCGTCCAGTCCCCTCCGAACGTGTCCGGCGGCGCGAGGATCGGATTTTTAGGGTTTCATCCGTGATTTCGGGGAGGGGATCTATATTTGTCGGTAGAGGGAGCTAGGAGGCTCCAAATGAGGTGCGGTTTTCGGCCACGCGATCATGATCGAACGATCTAGATGATGGAGGAGGTTTAGGTGGGTTTTGGGCCACTTTGGAGGGGTGTTGGGCTGCAACGCACACGAGGCCTTTTCGGTTACTCGGTTAACCGTTGGAGTATCAAACGAAGTCCAAATGGCACGAAACTTGACAGGCGATCTACCGGTAGTAAACCAAGGCCGCTTGGCAAGTCTCGATCCAATCCGAGAACGTTTAATACCCGCACACAAAAAGAGGTAGAAAGGGACACCGGAGGACATAGGAGCGCCGTAATGCAAAACGGACAACGGGGAAAATGCTCGGATGCATGAGACGAACACGTATGCAAATGCAATGCACATGATGACATGATATGAGATGCATGACAAAGACAAAACAACACGAAGAGAAAAACCCGACAACGAGGAAATATCATAACTTAGTGCCGGAAATGGCAAGAGTTGGAATACAAATATGGTAGGTCACATACGGGTTGTTACAACACTCCACCACTACGAAAGGATCTCGTCCCGAGATCTAGGACTGGAAAAACCCTGGGTACTCAGAACGGAGGTGGTCCTCACGTTCCCAGGTGGCTTCACGGTCGGAATGATGTGACCACTTGACTTTCAGGAATTTGATAGACTTGTTGCGAGTCTTGCGCTCAGTTTTTTCAAGAATAGCAACGGGGTGCTCATGATAAGACATATCTTCTTGGAGATCAATCTCTTCGAAGTTGATGGTGCGGTCAGGAGTCTTGAAACACTTGCGGAGTTTAGACACGTGAAACACGTCGTGCACGTTTGCAAAGTTGGACGGAAATTCAAGTTGATAGGCGAGATTGCCTCTTTTGCCAATGATCTTGAAAGGACCCACGTATCTAGGGGCAAGCTTCCCTTTGATACCGAAGCGACGAGTACCTTTCATTGGAGAGACGTGGAGGTAGACATGGTCTCCGATCTCGAAAGCCAAGTCACGATGCTTGTTATCATAGTAACTCTTCTGGCGCGATTGCGCGGCTTTGAGATTTTCACGAATGACTTTGCACATTTCTTCAGCCTCTGTGATCAAGTCATTGCCAAGAAGTTGACGTTCACCAGTCTCTGACCAGTTAAGAGGAGTACGGCAGTTCCTGCCATAGAGAATTTCGAATGGGGCCTTGCCCGAACTCGCTTGGAAGCTGTTGTTGTAGGAGAACTCGGCATATGGAAGACAATCTTCCCACTTCATACCGAAAGAGATGACACAAGCCCTGAGCATATCTTCAAGAATCTGATTTACTCGCTCGACTTGGCCACTGGTTTGAGGATGAAAAGCTGTGCTGAAGCGAATGTTGGTGCCCATGGCCTTCTGAAAGGAATCCCAGAACTTGGAGGTAAAGATGCTGCCACGATCTGAAGATATCAACTGCGGAATGCCGTGCAGAGAGACAATCCTGGAGGTATATAGCTCTGCCAACTAAGCTGCTGCGATAGATTCTTTGATAGGAAGAAAATGAGCCACTTTGGTGAGCTTGTCGATGACAACGAAGATAGCATCATTGCCACGCTTGGACTTTGGAAACCCAGTCATGAAGTCCATGTCAATGTGGTCAAAATTCCATTCTGGAATGGCAAGAGGTTGGAGGAGACCAGCTGGTCGTTGGTGTTCTACTTTCACTCTTCTGCAGACATCACATTCGTTCACGAACTGAGCAATCTCGCGCTTCATTCGAGTCCACCAATATGACTGCTTGAGGTCCTGGTACATCTTTGTACTACCAGGGTGAATAGAGAGGAGTGAATTGTGAGCCTCGTTCATAATGACTTTACGAAGGTCACCCTTAGGAACAAGAATGCAATCCTCGAAGAATAGAGTATCCTTGTCATCAAGACGATAGCACTTGTACTTGGGTTGACTCTTGGCAATCCCAATCTTCACCTTCTTCACCATAGCATCAAGAAGTTGAGCCTCGCGAATCTGATCTTCCAAAGTAGGAGAGACTTGGTGGTTGGCAAGAAATCCTTGAGGAACAACTTGTAGATTGAGTTTGCGGAAAGCTTCACAAAGCTCTAGTTGATACGACTTGATAATCAGACTGTTGCAGTAAGCTTTCCTGCTCAAAGCGTCGGCAATTACATTGGCCTTGCCTGGAGTATATTCGATACTCGGATTATAATCTTCAATCATTTCGACCCAACGAGTCTGCCTGAGGTTGAGGTTTGGCTGAGTGAAGATGTACTTGAGACTCTTATGATCAGTGAAGATGTCCACTTTTCTTCCCAATAAGAGATGTCTCCATGTTAAAAGAGCATGGACAACTGCCACCAACTCGAGGTCATGAGTGGGGTAGTTCTTTTCGTTGGGCTTCAACTGGCGAGAGGTATAGGCCACAACTTTCTTCTCTTGCATCAACACTACACCAAGACCTTGAAGGGAAGCATCACAGAAGACCTCGAATGGTTTGGATTCATCAGGAGGAGTCAGAACTGGAGCAATGACTAACTTCTCTTTCAGGGTGTTGAAAGCGATGTCACATTCAGGCGACCAGCCGTACTTCACATGCTTCTGTAGAAGGTTGGAAAGAGGCTTCGCGATCTTAGAGAAGTTCTCAACGAACCTTCGATAATAGCTTGCGAGCCCAAGGAAACTGCGGAGTTGCTTCACATTCTGAGGTGGTTCCCAATTCACAATTGCAGACACCTTCTCAGGATTAACAGCTATGCCCTTGGCGGATATGATATGTCCAAGGTAGAGAACCTCATCGAGCCAAAACTCGCACTTTGAAAACTTCGCATAGAACTGATGTTCTTTGAGTTTATCCAGCACCAATCTCAAATGCTTGGCATGATCCTCCTTGTTCATGGAAAAGACCAAAATGTCATCTAGGTAGACCAAGACGAAGTCATTTGTGTAGGCGTTGAAGATGAAGTTCATCATGCGAGAGAATGTTGGCGTTGCATTGACAAGGCCGAAAGACATGACAGTGTATTCATATGAACCATAGCTTGTTCTGAATGCTGTCTTGGGGATATCCTCTTCACGAATGCGAATCTGATGATAGCCCATATGGAGATCAAGCTTGGAGAATACTTGAGCACCTTTGAGTTGTTCAAACAGATCGTTGATGTTGGGAAGTGGGTACTTGTTCTTTATGGTCTTCTTGTTCAATGGACGGTAGTCGACACAAAGTCGGTCTGTTCCATCCTTCTTCTTGACGAAAAGAACACCACAACCCCATGGAGAAGAACTTGGTCGGATGAGACCCATACGCTCTTGAATATCGAGTTGCTTCTTCAGCTCCTTCAACTCTTCAGGTCCACGCTTGTAAGGACGTTTGCAAACAAGTTCCGTGCCAGGCTCAAGATCGATGACGAATTCAACTGGCCGGTGCGGAGGCATTCCTGGAAGCTCTTCTGGAAAGACGTCTTGATATTCGCAAACGACTAGAATCTGAGAGATGACATCCAGCTCGCCCTTCTCGTTGAGACAAAATAGTCGGATAGTATCATCATGAGCGGCAAAGACGATAACATCCTCAGACGAATGTGTCAATTGAATCTGCCTGGCAGCATAATCAAGCTGAGCCTTGTGCTTAGAAAGCCAGTCCATTCCGAGAATAAGATCAATATCCGAGTTACCCAGGACCATTGGAGAAGAAAGAAACTTATAGTCGCCCAACGTGATAGTGATATCCGGAGCCATCATTTTTGTGTTCATGAACAAACCCGGAGATGAAACCGCTATCGGCTTAGGAAAATCGACAGTATGGAAATCATGCATGGATGCAAAAGGCTTCGATATGAATGACAAAGATGCACCAGTATCAAAAAGAACTCTTGCAGGGATATCGTTAACAGGAAGGTTACCCATGATGACATCTGGTGAGACCTCTGCCTGAGCTGCGTTCATCATGTTGATCTTAGCAGACTTGGGGTTATGCTTGACCACTGCAGTGCTAGCAGACGTCACAGGAGGAGGAGGAAGACACCTCCGATTGAAGCATTTGTTGGCATAGTGACCCTTCTACTAACACTTGTTGCCCGTGACCTCCGAGAGTGGACGGTGATACGGAGCACTTGATCTTGGAGCTTGAGACGAAGTCTTGTTCTGAAAGCCTGGGTTGGGGGGGGGGGAAGATCCATTGCCACCTTTGCTCTTCTGCTGATAAGGCTGGCGGAATGGAGGCAGAGGAGGCAACCAATACTTTTGATGCGTAGTTGCCACTTGAGTTGAGGAAGAAGGAGTTGCATCCCTGACTCGTTTCTTGGAAGCATCACACTTGAGCTGAGTTGTCTCTTGTTTCAGTGTCATGTTGTAAAACTCGTCATACTTCTGCGGTTCAAAAGGCACAAGAGCAAGTTCAAGATCTTCTCTGAGGCCACCTCTAAACTGATAAATCATGCTCTTCTCGTCGAGGACGTCCTCCTTGGCGAAACGAGCGAGCTTCTGGAACATGATGTTATACTGGTAAACAGACAAGCTGCCTTGCTTCAGGTTGCGGAATTCCTCACGCTTGCTCTCAACAACACTCTGAGGAATGTGGTGAGCTCTGAAGTCTTGACGGAATTCATCCCAGGTAATCACACGACCTCCTCTGGAATCTTTGTATTGCTGATACCATTCTACAGCTTGGTCTTTGAGTTGGAACGAGGCAAACTTGACAAAGTCCTCAGGCCTGACGTTGCTGCACTCGAAATGCTTGCAGACATCCACGAGCCAATCATCAGCGTTTGTTGCCTCGACACAGTTACTGAAGGTCTTTAGCTGGTTAGTGAGGAACTGGTTGAGTGTAGCAAACTGATTTTGATTGTTGCCATGGCTTTGATTCCCTTGGTTGCGCTCTTGCAAAATTTGCATGATCAGCTGCGTGTTTGCATTGGTAGCGGCCATCACAGCTTTCCAGGCCTCCAGAGGTGGAGGTGGTGGTGGCGGATCTGGATTTGAACGCGTTGGAGGAGCCATCCTGAAGAGGGTGACATCCGTTAGCATCTTGATTGACATATATTCAAGCTGAATCAAATGGATCGAAATTGCAACATATAGTCTTAACATCCAAACAAAATGAACGAATGCATTCCAATTGAAATGGTCACACTTCCATAAATTGAGAAGCCACTTAGATAGAGGTAGAAGAATAAAACAACAAGGTACGGACAAGAACAAATACTTGGTGAGGATTACCCAATCACAAACCAAATATCCGCGGAAGAAATACTAGAGCTACAAGAATTCCCACCTATGAAACTCCCGAAATTTTCCCGGTTATGCAATCAGGTGTTGGGGATACAGGGGAAGCATAATATCTCACCCAAAGCTAGCAAATCCTACATCCAGCTGTATCCATCCTTCAACACATAACCAAGAAACCTTCGGAAATCATTTACCTCAACCTTCGAAAAGCATCCGTTATACGAGTTATGGCAATACTCCCGAACTCCCGCCCCAGTACTGGGTGGCGTCGAGGTTATCTCACCAACAACTGCATAAAAGTGATTTTCAATGTCGGTGAAACTCAGGTATTGCAGAACTGCAACGATAAAATTGTGATGACAACACCTTGGAGCTCAACTCCCCGGGACACTGGAACAACCCCTAAATGTCAGGAGGCACCAAGAACAATGTTCTTGTCACAAAACCATCGGGATGATTCCAAGATACCCGCGTGATCCTAAATTTTTTTAGTGAAATTTGAGAAGAGAAGAGTCAAAACTCTATGCCAGGATGGCTCACCAGAGCGACGAAGGGACTGAGGAGTGAACAGAATCCTACTCTCTGATATATATAATCCTAAATGACTCAAAACATTTTTCTAGACTCAACAACGCCAGTGATTCGATCAAGCAGGGGGCTCCTAAGTTCGGGGAAGGCTCTGATGACCAACTTGTAACGCCCACGATGCGGCTATAGCTCCCACGTGTCGAAGCACGTAGAGGCATAGCCGCATTGTAAGCAATGTCTCAAGTGAGGTGATCTTCACACAACCCATGTAAAGAATAAGGAAAAGAGATACATAGCTGGCTTACACTCGCCACGTCACACAAATAGCATAAATATCATTACATTCATCCAGTTACACTCAAGGTCCAACTACAGAACCAAAATAAAGATAAACCCCAAATGCAACAATGTCCCCGATCGCCCCAACAGGGCACCACTACTGATCCTCTTGAAAGGAAACATAGTATCATCCTGAGTCCTCATCGAACTCCCACTTGAGCTCTGTCGAATCACCTGGAGCGGTTTCATCGGTCCCCGCATCTGGGTTTTGAAGTAATCTATGAGTCACGGGGACTCAGCAATCTCACACCCTCGCGATCAAGACTATTTAAGCTTATAGGAAGGGTAAAAGGTATGATGTGGATGTAGCAAGCGACTAGCATATATGGTGGCTAACATACGCAAAAGAGAGCGAGAAGAGAAGGAAAAGGCACGGTCGAAGAACTATGATCAAGAAGTGATCCTATACCAACCTATGTTCAAGCATAACTCGAGACCGTGTTCTCTTCCCGGACTCTGCCGAAAAGAGACCATCATGGCCACACACTTTGTTGATTCATTTTAATTAAGTTGAGCTTTAGGTTATCTACAACCGGACATTAACAAATTCCCATCTGCCCATTACCGCGGGCACGGCTTTCGAAAGTTCAAATCCCTGCAGGGGTGTCCCAACTTAGCCCATCACAAGCTCTCACGGTCAACGAAGGATATTCCTTCTCCCAAGACAATCCGATCAGACTCAGAATCCCAGTTACAAGACATCTCGACAATGGTAAAACTAAACCAGCAAAGCCACCCGAATGTGCCGACAAATCCCGATAGGAGCTGCACATATCTCGTTCTCAGGGCACAACAGATGAGCAAGATGTCGGGTAGGCCAGCCCAGAGTTGTCCCTGGTAGCCCCGGACATCGCTCAGTTTGGACCAACACTTAGAGAAGCAGTGGCCCGGGGGGTTAATATAAAGATAACCCTTGAGTCCGTGAAACCCAAGGGAAAAAGGCTAGGTGGCGAATGGTAAAACCAAGGTTGGGCCTTGCTGGAGGAGTTTTATTCAAGGCGAACTGTCAAGGGGTTCCCATTATAACCCAACCGTGTAAGGAACGCAAAATTAAGGAACATAACACCGGTATGACGGAAACTAGGGCGACAAGAGTGGAACAAAACACCAGGCATAAGGCCGAGCCTTCCACCCTTTACCAAGTATATAGGTGCATTAAAATAGACAATATATAATAATGATATCCCAACAATGAACATGTTCCAACAAGGAACAAACTCCAATCTTCACCTACAACTAGCAATGCTATAAGAGGGGCTGAGCAAAGCGGTAAAATAGCCAAACAACGTTTTGCTAGGACAAGGTGGGTTAGAGGTTTCACATGGCAATATGGGAGGCATGAAAGCAAGTGGTAGGTATCGTAGCATAGGCATAGCAAAAGAGCGAGCATCTAGCAAGCAAAGATAGAAGTGATTTCGAGGGTATGGTCATCTTGCCTGCAAAGTTCTCCGAGTTGACGTTAGCTTGATAATCGTAAACGTACTCAACGGGCTCCTCGATCGCGTACTCGTCTCCCGGCTCTACCCAAGCAAGAACAACAAGCAAAGGGAGATACAATCAACCACGTGCAATGCACAAACAACATGATGCAAAACATGTCATGATATGCGGGATGTGATATGCGATGCATATGCAAGTTTCGGAAAGGAATGATTGAACCTGGCCTCAACTTGGAAAACCAATAGTGCCACTAGAAAGAGGAGTTGATTTCGGTCGAAATCGATATAAAGATCACCGGAATCGGATGCACGGTTTGGAAATGACAAGCAAAACAAATATGGCACCGATCTGCGATTAATAACACGAGACCATCTAAATGCATCAAGAACAACATGCGACAGCACTCTAACATAACAACAAAATACATGTCAGGGATCCACTCAAGATGCTTGACAAAAGATTAACACTGAGCTATGGCTAATTCACTCAATAGCAGGTTCAAACAAGCATGGCAAAAGTGCAAAAGATAACAGGTTACAGACTTGGTGAAAATAACATCAAGTCAGGAATTTAACATCAGGAAGCAATGTTCAGAGCAAGATAACTACATGCTACAGGAACATATCATGGCAAAGCAAGGCATGGCATGAAGCTACTCAAATCATACAACAAAAGTCCCTTACTGACCATAAGCCAAAAGGGACCAGAAAATACAATAGCAACGATGTGAACATAGCAATTATCGTTAACAGATTCACACTTAGTAGAAAACTGGAACATGGCAAAATAGATATCAAGTAGGCATGTTTACGAGCTCGATGCACGCACCACAAGGCATTGCATGACAAACTAAGAATACACCCAGCAAGTAGACATGGCATAGAAGCTAAAAATGGCAAGAACAACAACATAGCATGTACGGATCAACTACAACAACCTCGGTAAAAATGCTTAACATGTAAACATTCTGCCAGGAACATTTTAAAGCAAAAGTAGAGCTCGATTGACTCAAGCTAGGGTGCTCCATAAATGCAAACAAAGACATGGCTGTATAGAGCACCACAATATCTACAAAACATCCTTACTGATCATGATCAAAAGAGGCATGGATCACTCGGTAGCAACATGAATACATGGCATAAAAATATTGACAGGGCAAAGACTTAGAATATTTCTAAGTCCCTGAAATCAGCAACATTATGAGAGCTACTTTGCATGCTTGTGCTAGTCACCACAGAGATCACAAAAATGCATGGCATACAACCCTGTAAAGATGGCATGGCATACTTCAAATCACATGTAGGGCTCAAGTTCATAGCATGCACACATTAATCATGGCAAAAATGACAAATATCCAATTGCTGATATGAATTTGAAACTAACAGAAACTAGCACTCTTCCAACAGCATTTAGGGCATCAAGATGAGCTCAAATGAACATGATGCAATGAGATGAAATGAAGTACTTATCGAGACGAACATTTTTGATATGCTACACGCACGAATCGGAGCAACGGTGATGAAGTTATGACATGATGAACATATGCAAAAAATACTATGATGAGGGCAAAAAGTCAACCCGATCTAGGGTTTTAGATCTGGATCCAGATCGGATCAAGGTACTGTAGCTGCGCGGAACCCGATGATCGCCGGCCGGAGTTGGAGCTCGAGTCACCGGAGCTTGGGTCGGCCAAAGCTGCGAGGAAGAGGACGGAGCGGCCGGTGAGGTGGCGCTGCGGTGGTGCGGCGAGGTGGCGCCGGGTGCGGCTGCCAGTGCCGGAGCTTGGTGGCGGGGTCGGCGGTCGCCGGCGAGGAGCGTTGCGGCGGCGCGGTGACCGGAGCCTCGGGGCAGCGCACGCGCGAGGAGGAAGACGGCGGGCGCGGGCCTCCCGCGGGCCGAGCGGGCCGGTGCCGCGGCGCGGTGAAGTGGGGCTCCCGCGGATGCCACGTGTCGAGCGGGGATAGGCTGAGGCGGCGGGCGGACGCGTCCGGTCCGCTCCGGACGTGTTCGGCGGCGCGAGGAGCTGATTTTTAGGGTTTCGTTTGTGATTTCGGGGAGGGGATCTATATTTATAGGTAGAGGGAGCTAGGAGGCTCCAAATGAGGTGCGGTTTTTGGCCACGCGATCGTGATCGAACGATCTAGATGATGGAGGAGGTTTAGGTGGGTTTTTGGCCACTTTGGAGGGGTGTCGGGCTGCAACACACATGAGGCCTTTTCGGTTCCTCGATTAACCGTTGGAGTATCAAACGAAGTCCAAATGGCACGAAACATGATAGGCGGTCTACCGGTAGTAAACCAAGGCCGCTTGGCAAGTCTCGGTCCAATCCGAGAACGTTTAATACCCACACATGAAAAGAGGTAGAAAGGGACACCAGAGGACATAGGAGCGCCGGAATGCAAAACGAACAACGGGGAAAATGCTCGGATGCATGAGACGAACACGTATGCAAATGCAATGCACATGATGACATGATATGTGATGCATAACAAAGACAAAACAACACGAAGACAAAAACGCGACAACGAGGAAATATCATAACTTAGTGCCGGAAATGGCAAGAGTTGGAATACAAATATGGTAGGTTACATACGGGGTGTTACACTGGGGTCCCTAAAGCTCCACGTCCATGCGTATGTGATCCGGAAGTCCACCGACAAAGAGGTCGGCCCGCTGCTGCGCCGTCACGCCCGACGTGTGGCATGCTAGGGCCTGGAAATAGTTGGCGAAGTCCTGAACCATGGAGGTGAAGGGAAGGCGGCCTAGCTCCGCCAGGCGGCTCCCGCAGATCGAGGGCCCAAAATGAAGGAGGCAGAGCTCGCGGAAGTGCTCCCAAGGGGGCATGGTGCCCTCGTCCTGCTCGAGGGTGTAATACCAGGTCTGTGCCACGCTGCGGAGGTGATACGAGGCGAGCCAGGTATGCTCCGATGCGAGGGTGCGCTGCCCGTCAAAGAACTGGTCACACTGGTTGAGCCAATTGAGGGGGTCCTCCATGCTGTCATAGGTGGCGAAGTGTCTGGGTCGGAGCGCTGTGTCGAGCTGGCTCAGAGGTGTGGAGCAGCGAGGCGGGTGGCACCTGGTCGGAGTACTCCTGGTAGGGACCCGCGGAGCTAGATGGCCCACCGAACTGTGGAAACGGGGTCGGCTGCTCCGGAGCCGTGGTGTAGACCGGCGATTGCGAAGACCCAGCCACCCACACTGGAAGTGGCGACGGGGAGGGCGGGAACCGGACCTGATGAATCGGGAGGCCGGTCGTTGAGGGTGCCCCCAAGCTAGGCAGGGGCGGTGCCGGTGGTTGGAGCGTCGGTGGCGGGGGGTGGGCGGGAGTGTCGGTGGCTGCGGGAGGGGTTGGCTGCAAGTCCACAGAGGGGCCGCGGCCGGCGTAGTCCCGCCGGGGAGTCCCGCTGGAAACGGCAGCAAGGGCTGCCCGGTGCAGGTCGGTGCGGAGAACGGCTGCAGCAGTCCGGTGGCCGCCGTCTGCGGCATCTGCTGTAGCGGCCAGGGGCCCGAGGACGGCATCGGCGCCAAGGGCCAAAGGGGCGCGCCATACGGAGAGACGCCCTGGGGTGGCCACGGCGTGTGGCCGTAGGCGGCAGGGGGCGCCGTCGGCAGGGGCATGTAGGGCCCGACCGCGTACTACTGCTATTGCAGGTGGAGGCTCTGGACGGCGGTGACGAGGTCCCGCAGGGTGGCCGTGACCTGCTCCGGTGTGAAGATGGTGGACGGCGGTGGCGCAGGAGGAATTGTGGAGGACGGCGCGGCCGGGGTCGTAGTGGAGACGAGGCCCGCCAGCGTGGTTGATCTGGCGGCGGACGTCGTCGGTGCGATGAGGGACGGCGCCGGCAGCATCGGCGCGGTGAGGGACGACGCCGTCGTCATCAGCGCGGTGGAGCCGCTGGAAAGCGCCGGCGGCGGTGGTGGCAGCGACATGATCGGAACTTGGTCTCTGATTACCAAATTGGTAGGAGCTAGGGCCCTACCGGATCTAGGGCGTAAGTTGTAGGGGAAGGAGGGGGAAGGGCGAGGGCTGGTGCGCGGCGGCCGGCAGCGTGGCGCCGTCCTTGCGACGGGAGCAGCGGCGGCGAAAGCAGGAGGCGGCTAGGGTTTAGGTCTCCCGGCTCCCTTAGGGAAGCCGAGCAAATATTGATTGATTCTTGCTTGATTAGATTGATACCATCTCCTCTCCTTATATAGAGAGGTTTACTTGACTCCTAAGAAAACGATCCTAATACGATAAGATAATTGGGCTAAGCCGCTAATTAAGATACTTGGGCCATAACCCACTGGGCTAAGCCCCTATGCCGGTCATAACATTTTCCTTTTGTCAAAATTTTCCAAGCATGTATGATGTTTTATCAGTTTTTTATACAGAAGGAGTGGTATGCATAATTTTCTTGCCAAGGTCTCCATGATTTGTTGATACGCAAGTATCTTCTCTTAGAGATGGGCTCTCACTAGTGCACACATCAATATGCATGCCCCACAAGAAAGGTGCATCGTCGTAACTGTTTACGCGGAATACTCCGATACAAAGCTCGCTAGCCCATGACCCAGATAACGATCTCCGCACAAGAAATTATTTAACACAATATTTTTTAGAAGATATTAATCGTGTAATTTACTATTGGCACTTACAGTGCATTTGGTTTTATAGTGGGTGATAATCGAACTTAAACAACAATATTTCTCCTTTTACAGCTTGTTCAATAATTTGATGAATTAGTCAAAATGTCCTTCCTGCTTTGTGTACTGGGCACATCCAGTTCTAGTTTGTGCATGCTAACAAATCTATGTGCACTCTAGAATACTGGAGAAGTTAGCTCCCGTCATCTCCAACTTAATCTGTGTGCACTCTAGAATACTAGAACTTTACCAAAATTCTCTTACAATATTATGCAAGCCTAACCTTCTTATCTCCTTTTTATATAACGAACGAGGACATGCTCTGGCTAAGCCATGCTTTCTTTGAACATAGCCATTAAATTTCGAAATCAGAGAAAAAGGTAAAATTGGTTTGCAAAGGGCATACGTTTAGTAATGCTGCCAACTAAAACTTGAGAGAAAATTAAAAATGGCTTCATATTGCATATATATCTGGTCTGTTCTACTAACTATATGGTAAGAAGCTGTAGCTCTCCATTTTCTTTGTGCCAAAGCTTGAATGATTCTTTTCAGTATTTGTTGCAACCATATTGTTCCTGCAGTTATATAGTTAAGTGATTTCAGCGGAAAACAAAATGCCTTCCTGCTACTAACTATAGGCTAAAGATGGTCTTTGCAATGGCTTTGTTTTCACCAAGTGCACTTCCTGCTACTCAGGGGTACATGTATGTTTACAAGTTCATATCTTATTGTTTGCTGATTGAGAAAGTTTCAAATGCAATCTCTCAACTTACAATAAGAACCTGACTTTTGGTTGATGTTCTTATAAGGACGGATATCTTTCGTAACCAAACTGTTTGCATTACATTTTCAATTTTTAGATCTTTGGAATGAAGGGGAACTCAGAAGTTTGAACAAATTCTCATTTCTAAGATTTCTCAAACATATGAATTCTTTTGTAGGGACATATGGCAAAAAATAGGAAGCCCACAAGTTGATCTAAGATGTTCCGGTGATCACTTTTGTTCATGACATGGTCGACACATTTTGTTCATATGGAAGTTGATGCTGACTTGGTGATCCAAGACTTGTCTCCTCCATAATATTTTTTTAGTAGTCAAGTGAACGAACAATTGTTCTCTTACGAGCTTGGCAATCATATTTTGCAACAAGACACGTCTTGTAGTTTGACCTATGTATTTTCTCAATGCTTGTATCTAACTTGAGTGAAGAAAACTAATGAATCTTTTATATGTGTTGGATAATTGTATCGATCAATGGTATGTTGTGATGAATACACTAGTGCAATTGTTTGTATATGTATTGCATACTGAATATGAATTGAATATTAGGAATGAAATTTCATTCAAACTATGGTGCATATACATTTGTGCTGAAACGTAGAACCCTATCAGTAAATGTGTCGGCATAAGTATTGACCATCACACTTTCTGTCGGCATAGCGCACTACAGACAAACTGTCGGCGTATCAACCAACGTTGCACTATATGTCGGCATATCACACTGTCAGATGATCTGTCGGCATAGCATAGTCTGTCAGTGTAGAAATGCCTGTCGCCATAGATCTCACCAAGACTTTCATAATGTCTGTCGGCATAGATTTGTCTGTCGCTAAAGACCTTTCCCGGCAGGACTATAGGCGACAGCTCCTTTTTGTTGGCAAAGGTTTTTGCCGACACTAAATGTGTCGCCTTAGGTGACCTATGCCGACAGATTGTTTGACACCGCTTTGAGTCTCGTGGTGTAGTTCCATGGAGTCTTGGTGTTGATCATGTTTTGCTTGTGAGAGAGGCTTAGTCAATTGGTCTGCAACATTCAGATCCGTATGTATCTTGCAAATCTCTATGTCTCCCTCCTTGACTTGATCGCGGATGGAATTAAAGCGTCTCTTGATGTTCTTGGTTCTCTTGTGAAATCTGGATTCCTTTGCCAAGGCAATTGCACCAGTATTGTTACAAAATATTTTCAGTGGACCCGATGCACTAGGTATTACACCTAGATCGGATATGAACTCCTTCATCCAGACTCCTTCATTTGCTGCTTCCGAAACAGCTATGTACTCCGCTTCACACGTAGATCCCGCCACGATGCTCTGCTTAGAACTGCACCAACTGACAGCTCCACCATTCAATAAAAATATGTATCCGGTTTGTGACTTAGAGTCATCCTGATCAGTTTCAAAGCTTGCATCGACGTAACCATTTACGACGAGCTCTTTGTCACCTCCATATATGAGAAACATATCCTTAGTCCTTTTCAGGTATTTCAAGATGTTCTTGACCGCTGTCCAGTGATCCACTCCTGGATTACTTTAGTACCTCCCTGCTAAACTAATAGCAAGTCACACAATAGGTCTGGTAAACAGTATTGCATACATGATAGAACATGTGGATGAGGCATAGGGAATGACTTTCATTT
Organism: Triticum urartu; assembly: GCF_003073215.2. Taxonomy (NCBI): domain Eukaryota; kingdom Viridiplantae; phylum Streptophyta; class Magnoliopsida; order Poales; family Poaceae; genus Triticum; species Triticum urartu. The sequence goes on along the minus strand of NC_053027.1, from coordinate 327,165,403 downwards.
TCTCTCTATCTTCTGAAGTGGTCGGGCATTGAGTCCGACTCAACTTCACACCTTGTAACACAGGTAAGAACCCTTTCTTTGACTGATTCATTTTGAACTTCTTCAAAACTTTATCAAGGTATGTGCTTTGTGAAAGTCCAATTAAGCGTCTTGATCTATCTCTATAGATCTTGATGCCCAATATATAAGCAACTTCACCGAGGTCTTTCATTGAAAAATTCTTATTCAAGTATTCTTTTATGCTATTCAGAAATTCTATATCATTTCTGATCAACAATATGTCATCCACATATAATATCAGAAATGCTACAGAGCTCCCACTCACTTTCTTGTAAATACATGCTTCTCCAAAAGTCTATATAAAACCATATGCTTTGATCACACTATCAAAGCGTATATTCCAACTCCAAGAGGCTTGCACCAGTCCGTAAATGGATCGCCAGAGCTTGCACACTTTGTTAGAACCTTTACGATCGATAAAACCTTCTGGTTGCATTATATACAAATCTTCTTTAAGATATCTATTGAGGAATGCAGTTTTGACATCTATTTGCCAAATTTCATAATCATAAAATGCTGCAATTGCTAACATGATTCAGACAGACTTAAGCATCACTATAGGTGAGAAGGTCTCATCATAGTCAATTCCTTGAACTTGTTGAAAACCTTTCACAACAAGTTGAGCTTTGTAGACATTAACATTACCGTCAGCGTCAGTCTTCTTCTTGAAGATCCATTTATTATCTATTGCTTGCCGATCATCGAGCAAGTCAACCAAAGTCCATACACTACTGCAGGATGCTGCTAATGCGACACTACGATCAGAGACCCTTCGACGAAAGTGTGTGCGATGCAATAATCACAAATGGTGGTGTAAAAAACTGTCAAAAAGGCGCAAAACATTTGCGATGATGGATGCATCAAACACGGTTCATATTTTAGTTGCGTGTGCGATTCAGGGCATACGGTTCAGTTCAATTAGCCGTTTTCGATGAGGAGGAACAAAAGAAACGGGCAGCCAGATGAAGGTGTGTGCGATGTACATCATACGGTTCACTCTGATGAATTGTTTGTGATTCAGAAACACAAAAGAAACAGTCAACCAGATCAAGGTGTGTGCAATGTACAACATACAGTTCACTCGGATGAACTATTTGTGATTAGGGAACACAAAAGAAATGGTCAGCCAGATCAAGGTGTGTGCGATGTACGACATACGGTTCACCTAGATGAACTGTTTGCGTTGAGACAAGAGTCAATATAACAAATACCATAAATATTGCAAGGTTCAAATTCAAAGATTACAGCACCCAAATTCAAACATTGCAAGCTGTGTCATTTCTGAAAAGGGACCAGCCGCTGACAAATCATGTATGGGTTTGACATAATAACTTCCAATTGCTTTTCCATATGCTCTTCCAATATGAAGTTTGTCATTTTTGGAGACACTTCCATTCCACAGTACCAGCCGGCTCTGATAATCATACCATTGATCTTTCCTAATTAAATGCGTGTTCAACCTCAGTATCCTCAGCACCTTTGCTCTGGCAAGAAAGAACTTGGAGAGTGTAATCTCCGGTGGGGTCCCTCGATAGGAGTTCAAAGTAATATTTGAGAGATGCAGATCCAGGCATTCAATGTGATTGTCGTTATAAACATCATCCACCTCCGGGCCTAATATGCACTGCAAAAGAAGACAATGTGTTAGTGCCTACATGCAGTTTTGAACACTGCTACACGCCCATTTGGTTTGCAGTATTTTTAAAATGCACCAACGTGCCATCTTCGATCTGGCATGATTAACATGGGCATTTGATTACAATCTAGAAACATGTAGCCTTCTTCACAAGAGGTTGGATTGGATGAAAAATTCCCTAAGAAAACTAGTACAAATGAATCCCAAGGAGAAATGCTTATGGATGATTGTAACCATATGAATGAAGCAACCAATAAGGGGTGGGGGTGTATGTCCTAAAATCCTCCAAAATTCCTTCAGAAATCGTAGTAAATTGTCATTGTAAACTTGGGAAAAGGTGCAAAAAATTGAACTCCCTTATGGTTAACATTTAACAGGAAAGGAACATCACCTTGATATACAACTTCTTCAGGCACAAAAAGCATCTCAGGCAACTGACAACTTGGTCCAGGTTGGGGCTGACAGATTCTAGTGCCAAGACTTTCACTGTGCCCAGAGTCTGGGTGAAGCTTCGCTGGATGACAGACGAACATACATCTTCAAAACTAGAAATAACGTTGATATCAAGAAGGAAAGGTATATAAGGCGACTGTTGTACCTGAAAGTTGTAGTATTTGACGGACGAGTAGCCCACGACTTTCAATTTCGGCACAGAAATGACATTGATTCTTGTTGGACCTTGTTGATCAACTACAAGTAATCTCTCAAGTGAAGGTGTGTCCTAGATGACCCTATTGTGGTCCACATTTTGTGATCTCTCGTTGCAGCACCAGCAACACACATAAATAGTCCAGAAAGTCCTGGAGGTGATGTGCAAGGTACTCGACCAATTCATCACCCGAAGACGAAGGAACTCGAGTGCAGTACAATCGCGGAGCAGGCGCTCCATATCATCCTTTGGGATGCGGACGGTGACGAGATCGAGGTGCTTTAGTCGTGGTAGAAAAAAAGTGGGTGCGTCATTAAGGGGGAGGGAATGGCAGTTCATGAACTTGGCGAGGCGCAGCGTGGGCGCAAAGCGGAGTGCGGACGTTGGCAGCAAGCGCATATGCCCATCATTATAACTTAGCTTCTCGAGCTAATCTATGGCACGGGATCAGAGCCACTCGTCAAGCTTGGCTCGGTCCTTGCCATTGGAACGGATCTTGCCCATGATAAGGCCTTTGATTGGGCCATCTTGACTGCCGAGGATCTGGGAGAACACATCCAAGCTTTGGCGATAGCCATGGCAGAGCTTGTGGGCGTCGAGGAGGTCGACAGGGGTGCGGAGCCATAAGGTGCGCCACCGCCGGGAAAGGGCGGCTGTCCTCGCCCGATATTTGATTGGGAGGAGGGATATGATGACTATTGACATATCATCAGGGAGGTTGTTAATGAAGTCTAGGCCTGCCGGAGTCGCTTGCGGTTCTTTCTCGACCCGCATCCGCTTGTTGGCAGCCTCATTCTCCACCTCGTCGGCAGGGACGGAAACCTCTGTCTCCGTATTCACGTCGTACTCTGGTGCTTCAGCAGCCCCGGCATAGCCACTCCCTCCGATGGGGCGCTTCGGCGGCATTCTCGTACAATGACGGCTTTGAGGACTCAGCGCAGCGTCGAGGATGTGGGCGGAGAGAGAGGAATTGTGTGTGTGGCAAGGATGGGGGGGTGCGGCCGCTCGGCAGCGCCATTAATATGGACCAGTGGGAGCGAGGCAGGCGGCGGTTCAAGGCTGTCTCGCTTCTCAGTGAGAACGACTGCTTAATCTCTAGTATGAAATCTATGCTTAATTACTGAATTTTAGTTGCAAAAATAGATAGTGATATTGATTTTTAGCTGCATATTTTGAAAAATCGCAGTGTCTCTTGGCTTAGCGCCGAAGTCTGGCTTTAATTTGCATACCATAATCTGAACCGTTTGCATTGAAGAGATGCACAAATCTTGCGTTGAATAGCTTGTATGCTTCCCGGTGAGCCTGCGCACCGGACTGTGCTCACACGCCTCCCGTTCAGTCAAGCAGCTATCCAAATGGCACCTCCTATAGCCATTAAAACCAAGACACGTGGTGTCACGTGAATGGTTAACCGAACACACACGGTTTGAATTATACAAATGTTTGAGATATTAAAGTGGCAACTGTTTTTTTTCAAAATGCCTTTGTTGGCTGTCATTATTCGAGTGCGCCTTCTCTCAAAATGGAAAAGAAAATACCACAACATGTCGGGTGCCCTTCCATGATAGCATGCCAAGTTTCATGAATTTAAGACGAGTTTTAGATTTACTAGAATTAAAAAATAAAGTATCTCAATGTTTTGCCGGCAATCAATGGTGCCCTGGTGTTTGAAATTCATTCTCATTTCTTGCATGCACCCAAGGACACAGATTTGATTTTTCAACCAATTTATATGCACTGGAGCATGTGCATGTAGTTCAAATTTGAATCATGCACATAAATGCATTGAAAACTCACTTAATGCATAAAAATGTCCAAACGAACCCCAAAAAATCACAAAAAATAATACAACACCCCTGTTGTTCTATGTTGACATGAGAAAAAACTTGAAAGCACTAAGAGGCAATGGATATCGTTTCGTCCCCAAAGGTGGGATGTTCCCTATCGAAACCATCATGCTTGTTGTGAGAAGCTATGGTTTGTGAGAAGCATATACCCAAAACTGCCCCAAATGGGACAAAAAAATTACCATGGCATGTTGATGCCTCTCCATGATAGCATGCCAAGTTTCATGAATTTCAGACGAGTTTTGGATTTACTAGAATTTAAAAACCAGGCATCTCAATGTTTTACCGGCAATCAACGGTGCCCTGGTGATTGAAATATATTCCCATTTCTTGCATGGGACCTAAGCATGAACCCAAGGACACAAATTTGTTTTTTCAACCAATATATATGCATTGGAGCATGTGCATGTAGTTCAAATTTGAAATATGCACATAAATGCATTCAAAACTTAGTTAATGCATAAAAATGTCCAAACGAACCCCGAAAAATCACAAAAAATAACACAACACTCCTATTGTTCTATGTTGACAAGAGAAATTTTTTGAAAGCAATACGAGGCAATGGATATCGTTTCGTCCCCAAAGGTGGGGCGTTCCCTACCGAAACCATCATGCTTGTTGTGAGAAGCTCTGGTTTGTGAGAAGCATATACCCAAACCTGCCCCAAATGGGACAAAAAATTTACCACGGCATGTTGATGCCGCTCCATGATAGCATGCCAAGTTTCATTAATTTTAGACGAGTTCTGGATTTACTAGAATTTTAAAACCAAGCATCTCAATGTTTTGCCGGCAATCAACGGTGCCCTGGTGTTTTAAATCCATTCCCATTTCTTGCATGGGACGTAAGCATGCACCCAGGGACACAAATTTGATTTTTCAACCAATTTATATGCACTGGAGCATGTGCATGTAGTTCAAATTTGAATTATGCACATAAATGCATTGAAAACTCAGTTAATGCATAAAAGTGTCCAAACGAACCCTGAAAAATCACAAAAAATAACACAACACTCCTGTGTTCTATGTTGACACGAGAATTTTTTTGAAAGGAATAAGATGCAATGGATACCGTTTCCTCCCCAAAGATGGGGCGTTCCCTACTGAAACCATCATGCTTGTTGTGAGAAGCTCTGGTTTGTGAGAAGCATATATCCAAACCTGCCCCAAATGGGACAAAAATTTTACCACGACATGTTGATGCAGCTCCATGATAGCATGCAAAGTTTCATGAATTTCAGACGAGTTTTGGATTTACAAGAATTTAAGAACCAAGCATCTAAATGTTTTGCTGGCAATCAACGGTACCCTAGTGTTTGAAATTCATTCCCATTTCTTGCATGGGACTTAAGCATGCACCCAAGGACAAAGATTTGATTTTTCAACCAATTTATATGCATTGGAGCATGTGCATGTAGTTCAAATTTAAATTATGCAGATAAATGCATTAAAAACTCACTTAATGCATAAAAAATGTCCAAAGGAACCTTGAATAATTCCAATTCTTTTATGATCGATGCGGATAAAGGTCTACCAATTCAAACATCGTCCATGGCCGCTGTGACCCCATTATGTAATTCAAATCAAGACGAAAAATCAAGTAGATCCCACACAGTTTATTATAACCAACCGTGTGAGATGCAACACAAAATATCTTGGAGCACCGTCGGAGTATAGTACGCATACGGCTTACGCGAGAAGGTGTGACGGCTACAGTCCACAGGCCGCTCTGAATAAGGCACCATGTCTGATGACACTTTGCGTGCCAGTTTTTTGGCTGAAGGAATTCCAAATTTTCGGCTTCTGCAGAAATATCTACCTCACCGCCCCTCCCCCTAACAAAAGCCACATTTCCCCTATTTCCACCTTCCTTTCCAAGTTTAAACCTTCACTCCTTGCTTGCAGCGCCGCCGCCTCCTTGCTGGCGACCCTCCTTCACGCTACTCGGCCTCGCCTATCCAGACAGGTAATCCACACCCGACCCCCATCCTCCTCCTCCTTCCACATCCCACATGCCCCGACCAATGGCGCAAGCGCGACACCTTCCACCCAAATCACTGACCCCTCCAAGAAATAAGCGCCAGCCTAAGCCATGGTGCATGCAGTATAGCCAGGACCTCAAGGAGCATTTGGCAGCGGAGAAGCAAATCGCGACCGCACGCGCGGATGAGGTCGCGATGGCTGCCATTTGTGCCGACCCCCAGATCTTGGAGGAACACCTCACCGTCGAGGCCACCGTTGATGCCTCGTGTGCCGACGCCGCGACACAGTTGGCTGCTTTAAACGACAGTTCGTGGCATTTTCTCAAGGCCACCGTCGGTGCCTTTGATGAAGACTACGAGGTGTTTTCTCAGCGTGCACGTGCTTACTTCATCTCGAGAGCCAGTAGGTTGGTGCCCGGAGCGGCTTAGGCAACTCACCACTACAACGAGGGCACCCACGACGCGGAGGCCTCGTCCTCTTCCATGTCCAAGGAGCCAATCATCATCGATATCTCCGACAATGAGGAGTAGCTTGTCTTATTAGCTCACTATAAGGACCCATGTTCAGTTTGCCAGCTACTTCCTTTCCTTAACAAATTCTAGTGAATTATGCTATCTACTTTTACCATGCAATCTTCTGCTATAGTGTATATGTTCTATATGTCGTGCAATGTGGTGTTCAAATAACTGCTTGGTTCAATTCTGCAAATGTGATGTTCAATTCTCCAGGGTGCAATATTTCCAAGTTGTTAAGCATGCTTGGTTTGGTTAACTGTCTAATCTTCTATTAGGAGTATGTTATATTGTTTAATTGGTGTTTAGTTAACTGCTTGGTTCATTTGTTGTGGCTTGTTTCACTTGTTGCAGTGTTTAGTTAACTGCTTGGTTCAATTCTGCAATGCGATTTTCAATTGTTGTGGCTGCATTCTGTTATTGTATACCATGTGAGGAATAAATCAAATTTGGCTGTACTAAATACATGAGAAACAAATACAATTGCTATATTTCCAAGTTGTTAAGCATGCTTGGTTTGGTTAACTATCTGAAACAATGGGAAGCATTGAGGTTTACAAGATGGTACTAACTATTATACCTTGCCTTTTTTATTCCTTTGCCACATTTCCAATATAGAGAAGATATTTATGCACATCCTTGTTTTCCGTCTTCACTAATGATTACCTCTCAAACCACCTCTGTGGTCAAGAGGCGAGCAAAGTTTTCATACAACGCCCACGGTTCAATATTGAAGTGTTCTTGAAGAGGTCAAAGGATGGACGGTCAATCATCCACAGGCATTGGCCTAAAGTTGCAAGGACCTTCAACATGAATGAAGGCTCAATATTTTCCTTCCGCTTCAGCAGTTTTCCAGATGAGATGCATCTCTCTATGTACCATCTATGATGCTAATTTTGAAAGGTTCTAGATGTTGCATGTGAAACTTGCTGCTGGTGCAGTTGTATAATGGGGTAGCTGAGTGCTGAAGCTATATCATGTTGTACTCCGATGTATTTCAATTATGAAATCCTGCTTCCTTAATATGGAAACGGAATATATTATGTGCTTAATATGAATGTCAATTAGATTAGTAAATGGATTATTAATAATAGGGCAATTAGCCCACTAATTGGGTTTTCCTATTGCAAACAGTTAATGAGAAAACACCGTGGGCGATGACCTCAGGCAACACACATAGTTTCTAGGAATAAACCGTGTTGGATCAATGAACAATCACACACAACATTCTCTTCAAAACTATTTGCGTTACGCCACCTTGTGCAAACATTTTCCTTGTAGTGATTGTGTGGGATGTATATACAAACAGAAATGTTTAGTGGTGACTGATTGTGTGGGATGTACTTACGACAGGAAATGATTTCGCCTGTATAATTGTATTTTTTAGCACTACTGTACATATTTCTGTATTTGAGTGCTCGCCCGTCGCACACGACCTCATTTTGCCGAGCATGTGTCCCAGGAGGGCATATCCCCAACGGTTTCTGGGTCGTCTGGGAAGGACCCCCCCTATCGCCCACACTCACTTGGCGACGGTTCCGAATGCCATCGCGAAAAGGGGTTAAAAACCGTTTGTTTAGGACCAACGCGTACCAGTGATACTTTGTTCTCATACATGGACTCCATCTCAGATTTCATGGCCTCAATCCATTTCACGGAATCTGGGCTCATCATCGCTTCCTCATAGTTCATAGGTTCATCATGGTCAAGTAACATGACCTCCAAAACAGGATTACTGTACCACTCTGGTACAGATCTTGCTCTGGTTAACCTACGAGGTTCGGTAGTAACTTGATCAGAAGTTTCATGATCATCATCATTAGATTCCTCACTAATTGGTGTAGGAATCACTATAACTGATTTTTGTGATGAACTATTTTCCAATTCGGGAGAAGGTACAAATACCTCATCAAGTTCAACTTTCCTCCCACTCACTTCTTTCGAGAGAAACTCCTAAGGATACATTCTTAGCAACGAATATACTGCCTTCGGATTTGTGATAGAAGGTGTACCCAACAGTTTCCTTTGGGTATCCTATGAAGACACATTTCTCTGATTTGGGTTCGAGCTTATCAGGTTGAAGCTTTTTCACATAAGCATCACACCCCAAACTGTAAGAAACGAAAACTTGGGTATCTTGCCAAACCACAGTTCATATGGTGTCCTCTCAACGGATTTAGATGGTGCCCTATTTAACATGAATGCAACCGTCTCTAAAGCATAACCCCAAAACGATAGCGGTAAATCAGTAAGAGACATCATAGATCGCACCATATCTAATAAAGTGTGGTTACGACGTTTGGACACACCATTACGCTTCGGTGTTCCAGGTGGAGTGAGTTGCGAAACTATTCCGCATTGTTTCAAATGAAGACCGAACTCATAACTCAAATATTCACCTCCACAATCAGATCGTAGAAACTTTATTTTCTTGTTACGATGATTTCCCACTTCACTCTGAAATTCTTTGAACTTTTCAAATGTTTCAGACTTATGTTTCATTAAGTAGATATACCCATATCTTCTCAAATCATCTGTGAAGGTCAGAAAAAAACGATACCCGCTGCGAGCATCAACACTCATCGGACCGCATACATCAGTATGTATTATTTCCAATAAGTCTGTTGCTCGCTCCATTGTTTCGGAGAACGGAGTCTTAGTCATCTTTCCCATGAGGCATGGTTCAAAAGCATCAAGTGATTCATAATCAAGTGATTCCAAAAGCCCATCAGCATGGAGTTTCTTCATGCGCTTTACACCAATATGACCTAAACGGTAGTGCCACAAATAAGTTGCACTATCATTATTAAACTTATATCTTTTGGCTTCAATACTATGAATATGTGTATCACTACTATCGAGATTCAATAACAATAGACCACTCATCAAGGGTGCGTGACCATAAAAGATATTACTCATATAAATAGAACAACCATTATTCTCTGATTTAAATGAATAGCCTTCTCGCATCAAACAAGATCCAGATATAATGTTCATGCTTGAAGCTGGCACCAAATAACAATTATTCAGGTCTAATACTAATCCCAAAGGTAGATGTAGAGGTAGCGTGCTGACGGCGATCACATCGACTTCGGAACCATTTCCCATGTGCATCATCACCTCGTCCTTAGCCAATCTTCGTTTAATCTGTAACCCCTGTTTCGAGTTGCAAATATGAGCAACAAAACCAGTACCAAATACCTAGGCGCTACTACTAGCATTAGTAAGGTATACATCAATAACATGTATATCAAATATACCTTTCACTTTGCCATCCTTCTTATCTGCCAAATACTTGGGGCATTTCCGCTTCCAGTGACCAGTCCCTTTACAGTAGAAGCACTCAGTCTCAGGCTTAGGTCCAGACTTGGGCTTGTTCACTTGAGCAGTAACTTCCTTTCCGTTCTTCTTGATGTTCCCTTTATTCCCTTTGCCCTTCTTCTTGAAACTAGTGGTCTTGTTGACCATCAACACTTGATGCTCCTTCTTGATTTATACCTCCGCAACTTTTAGCATTGCGAAGAGCTCGGGAATTGTCTTATCCATCCTTGCATATTATAGTTCATCATGAAGCTTTTGTAGCTTGGTGGCAGTGATTGAAGAACTCTGTCAATGACACTATCATCAGGAAGATTAACTCCTAGTTGAGTCAAGTGGCTGTGGTACCCAGACATTATGAGTATATGTTCACTGACAGAAGTATTCTCCTCCGTTTTGCAGCTGTAGAACTTATTGGAGACTTCATATCTCTCAATTCGGGCATTTTCTTGAAATATTAACTTCTATTCCTGGAACATCTCATATGCTCCATGACGTTCAAAACGTCGTTGAAGTCCCGATTCTAAGTCGTAAAGCATGGCACACTGAACTATCGAGTAGTCATCAGCTTTGCTCTTCCAGACGTTCATAACATCTGGTGTTGCTCCTGCAGCGGGCTTTGCACCTAGCGGTGCTTCTAGGACATAATTCTTCTGTGCAGCAATGAGAATAATCCTCAAGTTATGGACCCAGTCCGTGTAATTTCTACCATCATCTTTCAACTTAGCTTTCTCTAGGAACACATTAAAATTCAAAGGAACGGTAGCACGGGCCATTGATCTACAACAACACAGGCATGAAAAATACTATCATGTACTAAGTTCATGATAAATTAAAGTTAAATTAATCACATTACTTAAGAACTCCCACTTAGACAAACATCCCTCTAGTCATCTAAATGATCACGTGATCCATATCAACTAAACCATGTCCAATCATCACGTGGGATGCAGAAGTTTTCAACGGTGAACATTACTATGTGGATCATATCTACTATATGATTCACGCTTGACCTTTCGGTCTCAGTGTTCAGCGGCCATATCTGCATATGCTAGGCTCGTCAAGTTTAACCCGAGTATTCTGCGTGTGCAAAAACTAGCTTGCACCCGTTGTATGTGAACGTAGTGCTTATCACACCCAATCATCACGTGGTGTCTCGGCACGACGAACTGTAGCAATGGTGCATACTCAGGGAGAACACTTAAACCTTGAAATTTAGTGAGAGATCATCTTATAATGCTACCGCCGTACTAAGCAAAATAAGATACATAAAGGATAAACATCACATGCAATCAAAATAAGTGACATGATATGGCCACCATCATGTTTGTGCCTTTGATCTCCATCTCCAAAGCACCGTCCTGACCACCATAGTCACCGGATTGACACCTTGATCTCTATCGTAGCATCGTTGTCGTCTCGCCAACTATTGCTTCTACGACTATCGCTACCACTTAGTGATAAAGTAAAGCAATTACATGGCGATTGCATTTCATACAATAAAGCGACAACCATATGGTTCCTGCCAGTTTCCGATAACTGTTACAAAACATGATCATCTCATACAACAATTTATATATCATCACGTCTTGACCATATCACATCACAACAAGCCCTGAAAAACAAGTTAGACATCCTCTACTTTGTTGTTGCAAGTTTTACGTGGCTGCTACGGGCTTCTAGCAAGAACCATTCTTACCTATGCATCAAAACCACACGATTTTTCGTCAAGTGTGCTGTTTTAACCTTCAACAAGGACCGGGCATAGTCAAACTCGATTCAACTAAAGCTGGAGAAACAGACACCCGCTAACCACCTGTGTGCGAAGCACGTCGGTAGAACCAGTCTCATAAATGCGGTCATGTAATGTCGGTCCGGTCCGCTTCATCCAACAATACCGCCGAATCAAAGTAAGACGTTGCTGGTAAGAAGTATGACTATTATCGCCCACAACTCTTTGTGTTCTACTCGTGCATATAACATCTACGCATAGACCTGGCTCGGATGCCACTGTTGGGGAACGCAGTATTTCAAAAAAAATCCTACAATCACGCAAGATCTATCTAGGAGATGCATAGCAATGAGAAGGGAGAGTGTGTCCACGTACCCTCATAGACCGTAAGTGGAAGCGTTTAGTAATGCGGTTAATGTAGTCGAACATCTTTGCGATTCAACCGATCCAAGCACCGAACATACGGCACCTCCGCATTCAACACACGTTCAGCTCGATGACGTCCCTTGATCTCTTGATCCAGTTGAGGATGAGGGAGAGTTCCGTCAGCACGACGGCGTGGCGACGGTGATGATGAAGTTACCGGCGTAGGGCTTCTCCTAAGAACTATGGCGATATCACCGAGGTGTGTAACTATGGAGGGGGGCACCGCACACAGCTAAGACAATTGATCTTGTGTGTTCTAGGCTGCCCCCCGCCCCCTTGTATAAAGGAGGGGAGGGGAGGCTGGCCGGCCCTCCTAGGGCGCGCCAGGAGAGGGGAATCCTGCTAGGACTCCAAGTCCTAGTAGGTTTCCACCTAAGTAAGAGGGGGAAGAAGGAAGGAAGATGGGGGGGGGGGAGGGAAAGGGGGCGCCAACCCCTTCCTCTAGTCCAATCTGGACCCCAGGGGGGTGCGCGACCAGCCCCTCCTGGCCCTTCCTCTCTTCCCACTAAGGCCCATCGAGGCCCATTAATTCCCCCGGGGGTTCCGATAACCCTCCAGCACTCCAATAATTATTCGATACCTCTCGGAACTCATCCGGTGTCCGAATGACATCGTCGAATATATCAATCTTTATGTCTCGACCATTTCGAGTCCTCGTCATGTCCGTGATCTCATCCGGGACTCTAAACAAACTTCGGTCATCAAATCACATAACTCATAGTACAAATCATCATCGAACTTAAGCGTGCAGACCCTACGGGTTCAAGAACTATGTAGACATGACCGAGACACATCTCTGGTCAATAACCAATAGCGGAACCTAGATCCTCATATTGGCTCCTACATATTCTACGAAGATCTTTATCGGTCAAACCGCACAACAACATACGTTGTTACCTTTGTCATCGGTATGTTACTTTCCCAAGATTCGATCGTCGGTATCATGATACCTAGTTCAATATCATCACCGGCAAGTCTCTTTACTCGTTTCGTCATGCATCATCCCATGGCTAACTCATTAGACACATTGCTTGCAAGGCTCATAGTGATGTGCATTACCGAGAATGCCCAAAGATACCTCTCCGATACATGGAGTGACAAATTCTAATCTCAATCTATGCCAACTCAACAAACACCATCGGAGACACCTGTAGAGCATCTTTATAATCATCCAGTTACGTTTTGACGTTTGATAGCACACAAGGTGTTCCTCCGATATTCGGGAGTTGCATAATCTCATAGTCTAAGGAACATGTATAAGTCATGAAGAAAGCAATAGCAAAAAAACTAAACGATCATTATGCTAAGCTAACGGATGGGTCTTGTCCATCACATCATTCTCTAATATTGTGATCCCATTCATCAAATGACAACACATGTCTATGGCTAGGAAACTTAACCATCTTTGATTAACGAGCTAGTCAAGTAGAGGCATACTAGGGATACTCTGTTTGTCTATGTATCCACACATGTACTAAGTTTCCGGCTAATACAATTCTAGCATGAATAATAAACATTTATCATGATATACAGAAATATAAATAAAAACTTTATTATTGCCTCTAGGGCATATTTCCTTCATTTATAATGTACTACTTGGCAATAAAAGACTTGGTAGTTTAATCTTGTCCACCTTACTAATAAACTGGTTCACCGAAATGAGTTTCATATACTAGTACATGCTAAACCTGTTATGTGTCTACTTGTGTCTTCTATTACAATGCTGACAGAATATTGGGGAAGAGTGCCTTATTAAGCAATGGTAAAGGAAGTAATACAGAAGGTTCAGGATAGTGAGACATCCTTGTTGGTCTCCAACAAAGCTGATAAAATAGCTAAGGAAAACTATCTTGAAGATAGTGAGACAACCCCAAAGTCCTATCTTGGTTTAGTGTTCGAGTTACTGGCCACTACCGCTGGCACAAGCTATTCAAACTCACTATCTGAATAAGTGTGATTTCTTGAGTCTCAACTACAAGCTGGAAAACATCAATCAGCTATGCTGCGACAAGAAGCGGAAGGACTACAGAAGTCCCTGAAGCATTCAGATGCATACTTTCTGGTGCAACAGCAAGCATTGGAGGATTTTAGCACCAAACATGACAAAGCTTATAAGCTTGCTAAGCTTATTGCCAACATGGTGGATACCCAGGACAATGTTTCTTGAGCTCTTCTGAAGTTGTTTCAGTTATGGACTTGTTTTGCTGCCGCGTTTATTTGCACTCGTGGCCAATTTAGACGGCCAGTGTATGTAATATGCTGCTTTGTTTCGTATATTTGCACTGGTGGCAAACTTTGATGCCTAGTGGATGTAATATGTGTAATAGCCGTCATAGCCTAGCATTAGTTGCTTGCTTATTTATTTCCTTATTGTCTTGTTTAGTTGTTTGCTTGTAGTCACTGTAGTTCTTTTTCCGTGTTTTTCCAGTGGCCACAATAACCTATTTTTGGTAACTAGGCCACAGTAACCATGCACTACTGCAGGGTGCTACTAACACTACACTACGATCAGAGACCCTTCGACGAAACTGCGTGTGATGCCATAATCGCAAATGGTGGTGTAAAAAAACCATCAAAAAAGGTGCAACATGTTTGCGATGGAAGATGCATCAAACACGGTTCAGATTTTAGTTGTGTGTGCGATGCAGGGCATACAGTTCAGCTCAATTAACTGTTTTCGATGAGGAGGAACAAAAGAAACGGACAGCCAGATGAAGGCGTGTGCGATGTACAACATACGGTTCACTCGGATGAACTGTTTGTGATTAGGCAACACAAAAGAAACGGTCAGCCACATCAAGGTGTGTGTGATCGAGGGCATACGCTTTAGAAGGATTAACTGTTTACGATTAGGTAACATAACAGAAATGGGTTAGCCAGATCAAAGAGTCTGCGATTGATGGCATACACTTCACATGGATGAACTGTTTGCGATTAGCCACAACAAACTAAAACAGTTAGATAGATCAATGTGTGTGCGCTAGGCGGGCACACACATTCTAATTAAAAGAAGCGTGCGCGATGGTAATAATGAACACGCACGATTGTTGGAACAAGACGTGTGCGGACATTGCCTATTGTGGTGCACCTGAAAGCACAAGTGCTCCCTAGGTGGTTTTGATAATTGATGACAACATATCTCTTGTTGGACTAACATTTCTATCTAGCATGTTTCAGATAAGTTCAACAATGGAGTGGCATGGACTAAAGGTTGTGGGAACTCCTTCAAGATGCTAAGGACAAAGGATTGGCTAAAGCTTCAAGCTCAAGACTCTTGATTTTACATTTTAGTGATCCAAGATCACATTGAGTCCATAGGAAAAGCCAATACTATCAAGGAGGGATGAGGTGTTGCTTAATGAGCCTCTTGCTTCATGTGCTTAATGATATGCTCCAAAATCCTCAGCTACTTTCCCACTTCCACATATGACCTAAACCCAAAGCCAAACTCGGACCTACCGATTATTCCTATCCGGCGCCACCGAGTTTCACCTGTCATAGCCACTGCCAGAAACCCTAATCAGTTCGGTCTCACCGATGGGATCTCGGTCTCACCGAGATGGGCTTGCAAACTCTCTGTTACCTATTGCAATATTTTCGGTCCCACCGAGATATGCAATCGGCCCCACCGAGTTTGCTTGGCCAACTCTCTGTTTCACTTATTACCCAAATCGGTCCCACCGAGTTTGAGTAATCGGTCAAACCAAGTTTTGGATTTACCCTAACCCTAGCACATCGGTCCCACCGAGTTGATCCAGTCGGTCCCACCGAAAATCTCTAACGGTCACTAGGTTTCCTATTTCGGTCTGACCGAGTTTGTTGATTCGGTCTCACCGAGATTGGTAAATCATGTGTAACGGTTGGATTTTGTGTGGAGGCTATATATACCCCTCCACCTCCTCTTCATTCGTAGAGAGAGCCATCAGACTAAGCCTACACTTCCAGCATCCTATTTCTGAGAGAGAACTACCTACTCATGTGTTGAGGCAAAGATATTCCATTCCTACCATATGAATCTTGATCTCTAGCTTTCCCCAAGTTGCTTTCCACTCAAATCTTCTTTCCACAAAATCCAAATCCTATGAGAGAGAGTTGAGTGTTGGGGAGACTATCATTTGCGCACAAGAGCAAGGAGTTCATTATCAACACACCATTTGTTACTTCTTGGAGAGTGGTGTCTCCTAGATTGGCTAGGTGTTACTTGGGAGCCTCCGACAAGATTGTGGAGTTGAACCAAGGAGTTTGTAAGGGCAAGGAGATCGCCTACTTCGTGAAGATCTACCGCTAGTGAGGCAAGTCCTTCGTGGGCGATGGCCATGGTGGGATAGACAAGGTTGCTTCTTCGTGGACCCTTCGTGGGTGGTTGCTTCTTCGTGGACCCTTCGTGGGTGGAGCCCTCCGTGGACTCGCGCAACCATTACCCTTCGTGGGTGGAGCCCTCCGTGGACTCACGCAACCGTTACCCTTCATGGGGTGAAGTCTCCATCAACGTGGATGTAGGATAGCACCACCTATCCAAACCACGGGAAAAACATCCGTGTCTCCAATTGCGTTTGAATTCTCCAAACCCTTCCCCTTACATTCTTGCAAGTTGCATGCTTTACGTTCCGCTGCTCATATACTCTTTGCATGCTTGCTTGATATGTATTGTGTATGTTGAAATTGTGCCTAAAACTCCACTCAAACCAAAAAGGCCTAAAAATTGCAACTTTAGCACTAAGTGTCTAATCACCCCCCCTCTAGACACATCTACTTCTAGATCCTACAGCACCCCATGGTGCAAACGCCCGTACGCGGCTGAAAAGGCGTACGTTCACACGTTACGCCTTCCGGGAATAGTGCCGCACTTATGACCGTCAATAAATTTTGAGCATGCATCCCGTCACATTCCAAATTGAAACCTGTTCACACTGATCAAAACCTAAAGGGTTTCCCACTTTGGAGCGTATTACTACTTGGTTATAAATACTACTACTCCAAGATGACTACACATTCCTCCTCAACTCTTCATCCACAAAAAGTCAAAAACAAACAAGTCCTTCATCATCGTTCCCATGCGTCCGCCATGGCCAGCGTGAGTTCTGGGTCGAGAGATTGCCACCAGGGAGAGGCGAGCCTGGAAGCGGAAGCACGAGAGATGTCCCGCCTCACCGCAAAAGCAACCAACATGTCCCACCGCACGGCCGTAGCAACAGAGAGGTCCCGCCACGCCGCCGAAGCAGCATGGAGGTCCCGTTGTGCCGTCGATGCAATAGACTGGTCCGGCCGCGCCGTGGAAGCAGAAGAGATGTCCCGCTGCGCCGCGAATGCAACAGAAATTTCCTCCCGTGCTGCGGCGGCCTGGGAAAATGTCTCGCGGGCAGGCGAGGACTCTTACAGGCACATGCATGCCCTCATCCTTAGGCAGATGGATCAGATCTCCAGGTGGGAGAGGTTGCAGGATGACCTGAAAGCCTCGTTTGAAAAGTCTACCGACGTCATCCGACAACTAAATGAGAGCAATGCGAAGCTCTGGGCCGAGCGTGACCCGCTGAGGGCGAACATCGTCGGAAGTGAGGAGCAGCAGGAGCAGACCACTGCCTTGTTGAAGAGGACCAGCGTCATCGTCGAGAAACTTATGGAAGAGAATGCCATGTTGCGCATCGAGCGCAGAAGGCTGGTGGAGGAATCCATGGATGCTCTCAAGAAGCATCTAGAGGACAAGAAAGAGCTTGTCGCCGCTCGCCGCGGAGACTAGTTCATGTGGCCTGCAGCAATGCTTCAAGAAAGTAGAGATCAGCGAGCCAGATCGTTGTCTTCCTTCTTCTTTTGCCCTTCTATTTTTTGGGTGTTGCCGCATGTGGCTTTTTAAAATTATGTTTCTAAATATGTAAGACAATTATTATCCACTGTCATCGTCCTTATATTCATCATGCTTGCTCTAAGTCGCGGTCGATGCTATATAGGTCCGTCAGATCTTACATCAAGATTGGTGCAAAACATTCTTTTTCAGATTTTCATTTTTCTCTCTTAAATCTCAGTCCAGTGAGACATATAGCCACACCATTGAATAGGTGCTCGGGCGCCATTAATGGAGACGATGGGAGGGGGGTGCACGACTGGTAGCGGTCAAAGGGCTCTCCTCCTGATGAGCACGCGCAGGGGTCTGATCGCACGCCTCCCGTACTCAAATAGCTACCCCTCACGGCACCTTCTAGCAAATAAACCAAGGGGACGCGTGGCCGCACTTAATTGGTAAGTAGAACGCCCACGGTTTCAATAATACTTGGGTTTCTGATTTGTAACGTGACATCACTTGTTCCAAAATGACTTTGTTTATTGTTAATGTGTGCGCCTTCGCAAATCGGACAGAAAAATTACCATAGCATCTTGGTGCCATGTCATGACACCATGCCAAGTTTCATGATTTTCACGCATGTTTTGGATTTACAGGAATTAAAAAACAAAGTTTCTCAATCTTTCTAGACGAGCCACGACGCCCAGATGTTTGAATTTCACTCCCATCTCTTGCATGGGACCTAGAAACTCACCCAAGGACACACATGTGATTTTCAAACAACTTTGGTGCACTAGAGCCTGTGCCTGTAGTTTAAATTTGAATTATGCACATTAAATGCGCAGAAACTCAATTAATGTATACAAAAGGCCAAACGAACCTGGAATAATTCCAAAATTTAGTACTGTACTTCTATCTGGTCTAATCTGCCAGTGTAAAAAAATTAAGGTGGGAGAAGGCAGTGTACGTATGTCGTTTCGCACATGGAGGTGACACGTTCCCTCTCGGAACCATGAGCCTTCTTGAGGGAAACACCAGTTTGCAAGAAGCTTGCACCAAAGCTTGTCCCAATTCGGCTAAAAAAATTACCGCAACATGTTGGTGCCATGTCATGACACCATGCCAAGTTTCATGATTTTCAGGCGTGTTTTGGATTTACAGGAATTAAAAACCAAGTTTCTCAATCTTTCCGGCCGAGCCACGATGCCCAGATGTCTGAATTGCACTCCCATCTCTTGCATGGGACCTAGAAATTCACCCAAGAACACACATGTGATTTTTCAAACAACTTTCGTGCACTAGAGCCTGTGCTTGTAGTTCAAATTTGAATTCTGCACATTAAATGTGCAGAAACTCAATTAATATATAAAAAATGCCAAACGAACCCGGAATAATTCCAAAAATTTAGCACGGTAATACTATTTGGTCTAATCTGCCAGTGTAAAAAAATTAAGGTGGGAGAAGGCAATGTACGTATGTCGTTTCGCACACGGAGGTGACACGTTCCCTCTCGAAACCACGAGCCTTCTTGAGGGAAGCTCCGGTTTGCAAGAAGCTTACACCAAAGTTGTCCCAATTCGGCCAAAAAAATTACCGCAGCATGCTGGTGCCATGTCATGACACCATGCCAAGTTTCATGATTTTTAAGCGTGTTTTGGATTTACAGGAATTAAAAAACCAAGTTTTTCAATCTTTCTGGCCGAGCCACCACACCCAGATATTTGAATTTCACTCCCATCTCTTGCATGGGACCTAGAAATTCACCCAAGGACACACATGTGATTTTTCAAACAACTTTGGTGCACTGGAGCATGTGCTTGTAGTTCAAATTTGAATTATGCACATTAAATGCGCAGAAACTCAATTAATGTATAAAAAGGCCAAACGAACCCGAAATAATTCCAAAATTTAGCACGGTACTTCTATTTGGACTAATTTGTCTGTGTAAAAAAATTAAGGCGGGAGAAGGCAGTGTACGTATGTTGTTTTGCACACGGAGGTGACACATTCCCTCTCGGAACCACGAGCCTTCTTGAGGGAAGCTCCGATTTGCAAGAAGCTTACACCAAAGCTTGTCCCAATTCGGCCAAAAAAAATACCGCAGCATGTTGGTGCCATGTCATGTCACCATCCCAAGTTTCATGATTTTCAGGCGTGTTTTGGATTTACAGGAATTAAAAAACCAAGTTTCTCAATCTTTCCGGCCGAGCCACGACACCCAGCTGTTTGAATTTCACTTCCATCTCTTGCATGGGTCCTAGAAATTCACCCAAGGACACACATGTGATTTTTCAAACAACTTTGGTGCACTGGAGCCTGTTCTTGTAGTT
The DNA here is from genome assembly GCF_003073215.2 of Triticum urartu. Taxonomy (NCBI): domain Eukaryota; kingdom Viridiplantae; phylum Streptophyta; class Magnoliopsida; order Poales; family Poaceae; genus Triticum; species Triticum urartu. The sequence goes on along the minus strand of NC_053027.1, from coordinate 327,145,135 downwards.
CAAATTTAAATTATGCACATTAAATGCGCAGAAACTCAATTAAAGTATACAAAAGGCCAAACGAACCCGAAATAATTCCAAAATTTAGCACTGTACTTCTATCTGGCCTAATCTGCTAGTGTAAAAAAATTAAGGCGGGAGAAGGCAATGTACGTATGTCGTTTCGCACACGGAGGTGAGACGTTCCCTCCCAAAACCATGAGCCTTCTTGAGGAAGCTCCAGTTTCCAAGAAGCTTACACCAAAGCTTTTCCCAATTCGGCCAAAAAAATTACCGCGGGATGTTGGTGCCATGTCATGACATCATGCCAAGTTTCATGATTTTCAGGCGTGTTTTGGATTTACAGGAATTATAAAACCAAGTTTCTCAATCTTTTCGGCCGAACCACGATGGCCAGATGTTTGAATTTCACTCCCATCTCTTACATGGGACCTAGAAATTCACCCAAGGACACACATGTGATTTTTCAAACAACTTTGGTGCACTGGAGCATGTGCTTGTAGTTCAAATTTGAGTTATGCACATTAAATGCCCAGAAACTCAATTAATGTATAAAAAAGGTCAAACGAACACGGAATAATTCCAAAAGTTAGCACGATACTTCTATTTGGTCTAATCTGCCAGTGTACGAAAATTAAGGTGGAGAAGGTAGTGTACGTATGTCATGTTGTACATGGAGGTGACACATTCCCTCTCGGTACCAAGGGCCTTCTTGAGGCAAGCTCCGGTTTGCAAGAAGCTTACACCAAAGCTTGTCCCAATTCGGCCAAAAAATTGACTGCAGCATGTTGGTGCCATGTCATGACACCATGCCAAGTTTCATGATTTTTAGCTCTGTTTTGGATTTACATGAGTTAAAAAAACAAGTTTCTCAATTATTCCGGCCGAGCCACGACACCCAGATATTTGAATTTTATTCCCATTTCTTGCATGGGACCTATAAATTCATCCAAAGACACACATGTGATTTTTCAGCAAACTTTGGTACATTGGAGCATGTGCTTGTAGTTCAAATTTCAATTATGCACATTAAATGCCCAGAAACTCAATTAATGCATAAAAATGCCAAACAAACCCGGAATAATTCCAAATTTAAACACGATACTCATGTACTAGTTGCATGTTCACTGTACGTAAATGTTCTGGCAATTCAAACACCATCATTTCCTCCATAACACCATTTTGTCTTTCAAAACATAATTGAAAAACCAGGTATACCACACACAGTTCACTAGAAAGAATCGTGTGGGATGCGATATAAAATATCTTGGCGCAATGTCTTGTCTGGCTTACGCAGGAAGCTTCATCGTCTACATTCCATCGCCCCCGCTTGAACCATACTTGCGTGCCAGTTTCTTGCGGCACCAAGCGAAATTTTTTGGCCACCGCGGAAATATCTGTTTCCCCGCCCCCTCCCTCCAACAAAAAGCCACATTTCTACTGTTCCTCCTTGGTTTCCAAGTTCAAACCTGCACTGCTGCTTACTGGCAGCTCAGCCTCCTCGCCGGCGACCCTTCTTCTTGCAGCACCACCTCCTCGCCGGCTACCCTTCTTCTTGCAGTGCCACCTCCTTGTCGGCGGCCCTTCTTCTTGCAGCGCCGCCTCCTCGCCGGTGACCCTTCTTCTTGCTACGCAGCCTCCTCACTGTCGACCCTTCTTCTTGCTGCGCGGCCTCATCGATATGGTCAGGTAATCCACACCCCACCCACACCATCCTCCTCCTTACCTGTCCCACATGCCTCGACCGACGGAGCGACACCTTCCACCGAAATCACTGCCCCTCCTCCAATTAAGCGCCACCACATCCATTTTACACGCAGTATAACGTGGAGCTGAGTAGCATGCGACCGCACACGTGAACGAGGTTGCTATGGCTGCCATGTGTGTCGATTGCCAGATCTTGGAGGAGCACCTCGTCTTTGTGGCCACCGTCGACACCGCCACGTGGTTGTCTACATTAAAATACAGTTCGTGATGTTTTCTTGAGGCCACCGCCTGTGACTTCTAGTGATTTGTCCTCTGTAATGTTAATATGCAATCTGATGTTCAGTTAACAGTTTGGTCCTGTGAAATGTAATGTTCAGTTAACACTTTGGTCCAACAATTGCTACATTTTGTAGTACTGTTCTCAAGCATTCTTTGTTTTGTTAACTGTCTTATCTTCTAGTACATGTTTCTATTCTGCAATGTCGTGCTCAGTCAACTATTTTGGTTCATTTGGTCTGCTGTCCATTTAACTGTTTGGTTCAGTTCTGCAATTTGATTTTCATTTGTTGTGGGTACAATTTTTTATTGTGATGCATGTGACACCAATCGAATTTGGCTGTACTCAATATATATTCTAATGATAGTATGGCAACTCATAGTTAACCTGATCAAGATCTTCCTTATGTGTGTTGCAGGGAAACAATGGGAGACACTGCTGTCAGATTTCGGGTTCCGGAAAAACCCTTGAGGTTCGAACACTGGGGTGCGCACGAAGATCTTTCCTTCCTCTAGCTCACGCCCTCACCGCGATCACAAGGCTCAGCGCGTCGAACTCATAGAACAAAGGGACACAAGATTTATACTGGTTCAGGCCACGGATGTGGTTTAATACCCTACTCTAGTGTGGTGTGGTGGATTACCTCTTGGGCTGAGGATGAACAGTTACAAGGGAAGAACATCCTCCTGAGGAGAGGTGCTCTTGTGCTTGGCGAGTTTGTGCCTTGGTGGAATGGATCCGGTCCAAGATGAGATGCCTCCCTATGATGGTGGCAAGTCCTATATATAGAGGCCTAGGTCCTCTTCCCAGATATTAGGCAGGAAGGGATCCCACAACGGCCAATTTGAAGGGGGGTAGCTAGTACAGGCTATCCTGACAAAAGATGGTCTTCGCGTGCCCAAGGCTCTGGTGATGACACCGTCCTAGCCTCCATGGTGACCTCCGTCCTGCCATCTTGCTGGTCTTGGTCTTGTTGCACCGATATGGAAACCTTTGCTTGACGCCTCGGGACTCTGAGCCTGCGCTTGCCTCTTTAGCACCATAGAGGAAACGAGGACACTACGCGCGCTGGCGCCCGCCTGGGCCTGGTCGTCATGGCTTGCATCACAGGAACCTCGTGAGGCGCCCCTTGCCTCAATCTCCCCGCCCCTCCCAAGCCAGCCTGGTGAGGCTGCCCCCGAGGAGGTCTTCCGTCGTTCGCCTCGCGAGGCTTGGCCCCTCGCGAGGGTCTTGAGTGTTTTTTCGGTGAAGATGGCCCGTACGGGCCCGCTGACGGAGCCACGCCATGGGCCGCTGGCAGGCAAGTCTAGGGACCCCCGTTGCCAGGACGCCGACAGTAGCCCCCGGGCTCAAGGCGCGCTTGGACTTGGCTTCGAGGCGAAGCCAAGGGGCAAGTGCGGAGCGCCATGGGCACCAACAGCCTGCGGCCTCGGTTGACGCGTGGCGATCGATGGAATGTGGGCAACTCCGCTTCCCCATGCTGCCTCGCAACTGCCCAACTTGACGAGTCCCTGCTGCATGCAAGCAAAAGGACATTATTACCTTAGATCGTGGAGGCCGGCGGTTGGCCTCCTCTTGGCTATAAATGGGAATGGGGAAGCAGAGCTCCCATCACCCATCTCTTCCTTCGCTCATCCTGCATCTTCTTCTTCCTTGCTCCATCGCTATCAGCGACAATCATGGCGCCGGTGAACAGGCTCTCGGCCACGAAAAAGGGGAAGGCCCGCCAGGAGGGGCCAACGAAGGGGTTCTTGGCCGCAGAGAAGGGAAGGCCCGCCAGGAGGGACCCGGCTCGCCACCACCCAAGAGGGGGCGTGGTCGCCCGCGTAAGCACACCGTGACCCCCGCTGTGGGCTCTCGCAGCTGTGGCGGTGCCTCCTCGCGCGGTGGGAGTCGCCCGGGTCGTGGCAGTCCTGTCGATGAAGTGAGGCACGCCATGGTTGCGCGGCCTCCTCGGCCGCGCTTCCACTTGGCGGAGATGATGCCGGAGTTCATCGTGTGGTCGGAGAACCCGGCCGGCACCCGACTTTAGCTCCCATGCTTCTTCGCTAGCGAACTGCCGGCCACGGGTCCGGGCGGTCTCTGGCTGTATGCGGACGACTGCTGCAGCAAGGCTTCGTGAGTCGCGGTGGAAGTCTCCGGCGCAGGCAATGCATCCCTGGACCGCGGCTGGCAAACGTTTGCCCATGCGCGCGGCCTGGGTGGGCGGTGTACCCTCCATTTCAAGTACGACGGCGACGCGATCCTCTACATGCAGGTATTTGGGGAAGATGGCGCTGCGTTGGGTGCTGCCCCAAGGACAACAACGACGACGAGGTGCTCGGCCTTGGCGACGGTCGTGATGAGGATGACGGTGGCTTCGTCCTCGACGCTGGCTGCGGCTCATCTAGCTACGGAGGCTCCTCCTCCAGCGATAGCTCCAGCAGCGGCGAATATGACCAGCCGCCGCGCCCGCTTCGAGGGTGGCAGCGGGTCGTCTAGTCGCCGTGCTCCAGTGAAGCGCGAGGAGGGGTCTGGCTGAGCCTAGGAGAGCGCCATGGACCCATCCTCACGAACTGCTGCGGGGGCACGCGCCACTTTTGTTTTGTACTTTCATTCCTGCATTTGAGAAGAAAGAAGTATGGGCCCTGCAGGGGCATGTAATGAACCATGATTTCCAAGTCGCCATGTTATGTTTATCGTTCCTGCGTCGTGTTGCAGTACCAGCATTTTATGTGGGCGTGTAGAGATAACTTAACTTGATGTGTCTGAAGTAGTTTCCGCCCCGTGAGGCACGCATTTCCCAGTGCCTGGCGAGGCCTCCTTTCCTTGGGAGGCGTCTAGGAACTGCAATAATTCTTTAGGAAACTCTTATTCTTCCTAATCCTGGTCGCAGGCGCAGCCGGCCATGACCTAGCGCTTCGTATCGCGGTACCCAAGGGGCACAGATTGAGAGAGGTGCACTAGCTTGCGGGTTCGGGCGAGGGTGCCTCGCGAAGAATACGAAAAGCGCTCACGGGGGCACCTGTCCAGCCCCCTCGCGAGGCACGCAAGGGAGAGCACGGGCCAAAACAAGGAACCGAAGGCAGAAACAGAGGCAAAAGGCAATGGAACCAAGCTGGCACGGAACATCAGAAAGCAAATTTCCATTAAGAAAAAGAGGGCAAGCCAACTACAAAAAGCAAATGAAAAGCCGCGTCCGACACCTAGTCTAGTCTTCTCACTAGTGTGGAGCTAAGTGCTGCCACAAGGACGTGGGAGGGAGCCCTCGAGGCTTGAGGGCAGCACTCCTGAGACTCCGCGGCATGTACAGCCCCACTCATTATTACGTGAGAGTGTCACGAGCGGAGACCTTCACAGGCACGGGACCTTGCTTCACAGGAGCTGGGCCTTCCTTCATTGGTAGAACCTCCGGAGGTGCTGGATGTTCCAGGTGTTCTGGATGGGGACCCCATTCTGCGTCTCCAGGCGCGCGGCACCAGGCCTAGAGACGCGGGCGACCCTAAACGGGCCCTCCCACATGGGCGAAAGCTTATGCAGCCCTTCCCTGGAGAGCACCCGCCTTAGGACGAGGTCGCGCACCTCGAGCGTCCTCGAGCGGATGATGCGACAGTGATACCGCCGCAGCGACTGCTGGTATCTTGCCGCTTGGAGCGTGGCTTTGCGGCGGCGTTCCTCCCCTAGCACAAGGTCCATCCCCCGCATGGTGTCCTGCCGCGTCTCATCGAACGCCAGGACCCGCGCGGAGCGATGCTTGACCTCGTGATGCAGAACCGCTTATGCTCCATAGACGGGGAAGAATGGGGTCTCGCCTGTTGGCTTGGTGGCAGTGGTGCGGATGGACCATAGCACAGACTGGAGCTCGTCGTGCCAGCCCCTGCCGCAAGCCTCGAGCTTCTTCTTGAAGTTCCTGGTCTTGAGGCCCCTGAGGAGCTCTGCGTTGGCACGTTCGGCTTGACCATTTCTCAAAGGGTGTGCCACCGAGGCGTAATAGATCTACGTTCCAAGGTTAGCACAATATGTCTTGAAGTGATTGCTAGTGAACTGCGAGCCGTTGTTGGTGATGATGCGATTAGGGACCCCGAACCGGCCCATGAGACCCTTGATGAACTTGACCACAGATCCGGCCGGGATGGTGTGGACGACTTCCGCCTCCGCACATTTGGTGAACTTGTCGATGGCGACGTAGAGGTAGCGGTAGCCCCCAGGCACTCGAGGGAACGGGCCTAAGATATCTAGTCACCAGACTGCACACGGCCACGAGAGTGGGATGGTCTGGAGGCCTTGAGCTGGCTGATGGATCTGCTTGGCGTGGAATTGGCAGGCCTCGCAGGATTTCACCTACTCAGTTGCGTTGTTGAGCGCCGTAGGCCAATAGAACCCACTGCAGAACGCCTTGCCGACGAGGGTTCGTGATGATGAATGGTGTCCGCAATCTCCGCCGTGTATGTCAGCGAGCAGCTTGTTCCCCTGTTCCCTGGAGATGCATCATAAGGAAACATCATTTGGCCGCTTCGTGTATAACTCACCGTCCTGGATGCAATATTCCATAGCCTGTCGGGCCACACGCTCTGCGTCCTCCTCCTTCTCCAGCAGCGTCCCTTGCGTTAGGTATTCCTTGAGCTCCTTGGTCCAGCACCCCTCCTGAGGCTTGAACACCAGGAGTAGGCACGCTCCCGAGGTCGGGCTGCAAGCCGGGGCTCCCGAGGCAGGTGGTTGGGGGAGCTCCTCCCGAGGCGGCGCCGGCCCCGAAAGCGGAGGTGCTGCTGATGGCTTGAAGAGCTGCTCTTCAAAGACACCAGGCTCTTGGGGCTGTCGCTTGGACGCTCTTTTGGCAATGTCGTCGGCCTCCTTGTTGGTGTCGCGGGGCACGTGCTGCAACTCTAGACCCAGGAAATGCTTTTCCATTTTGCGTACCTCTACGAGGTATGCCTCCATGTGCTCATCCTTCGGCTCGTATACCTTGTTGGAGAAGTTGACGAGGAGCTGCGAGTCGCCCCTAATGGTGATGCGCCTCACCCCTAGGGCCAGCGCGGCCTTGAGGCCAGCAATGAGGCTTTCGTACTCTGCGATGTTGTTAGAGACCTTCTCTCCATGCTGGAAGCAGAGTTGCATGGCGTAATAGAGCTTGTCCTGAGTGGGCAAGATGAGCACTGCTCCAGCCCCCGCGCCCTGGCGTGCAAACGCGCCATCGAAATACATGACCCAGCCGTCTGGTGCTTCACTTCTTGGCGAGAGGGATTGGTCCTCGCCTGCTTCCAACCCCGGGGCATCAGTCCATTCTGCCATGAAGTCGGCGAGCGCGCCCCCCTTGATGGCCCTAGTTGTGCTGAACTCCAGCTAGAATGCTTGCAGCTCGATATTCCATTCAGCGACTCTTCCAGCAACATTGGGGCTCCTGAGTACCCTCTCCAGCGGGTAGGCTGAGACGACCTTGATTGGGTGACCTTGGAAGTAGTGCTGCAGTTTACGCGAGGCCACCAGAAGCGAGAGCAGGAGCTTCTGAGGCATGGGGTATCGTGCCCTTGCATCCCGCGGTACTGTGCTGACGAAATATACTGGGTGCTCGATGAGGGTGGGAACGTCGAGGGAGCTTGTGCCTGCCGGCAGTTGGGGCGTCTCCTGATATGATGGGACCTCAAGAGCCCAACCGCCTACCGGGGCCTCTGCCGGCCCGCGAACGCCGGCTTGCTGGGCATGGTCGCTCGTTGGCATTGCTTCAGCCCTTGCGGTGCCCTCCGGGTCCTACATCGCCTCGACTGGTGGTGCGGCGCGGCACGGCAGCCCCCTGGCCTGGCGCTCCTCACGAACCGCCACTAGAGCTACGCTAGCGGAGTAGGGAGTGGCGGCAAGGTAAAGCACCAGGGGATCGAGAGGGAGAGGTGCCACCATCATCGGAGGGCTGTTCAGGTATCTCTTGAGGTCTTGAAACGCTTGGTCAGCTTCTGGGGTCCACTCGAACGAGCCCTTCTTCTTCATCAGCTTGAAGAATGGCAGGGCACGCTCTCTTAGCTTGGAGATGAAGCGCCCCAGCAAGGTCATGCAACCTGCAAGCTTCTGCATCTCCTTGAGAGTTTGTGGTGGGCTCATGTCTTCTATCGCCTTGACCTTCTCTGGGTTAGCCTCGATCCCCCTGTGGGATACGAGGAAGCCCAGCAGCTTGCCAGAGGGGACACCGAACACACACTTTTCTGGGTTAAGCCGCAGGTCTACCTTGCGCAGGCTTGTGAAGGTCTCCTCCAGGTCTTGAATCAAGGTCCTTGCCTCCCGAGATTTTACCACAATGTTGTCGACGTAGGCCTCCGCGTTAGGGATGGCAAAGGGTCGGGTTTGGGGCGGGTGGAGCTGGTCCAAATCCAACCAATGACTCATCTTCCTACCCTCTGCCCATCCACCAAATTATCCATGGGCATAACTTGTGCCCATGCCCAAACCCACTGGATACCCACATACCCATGGAGCTCCATGGGCATAGAAAAGTCAGCATGGAGCCTTCCCAAAGATCAAATTAACTCATCATCATTCACTCACAAATGACAACATAAGCCATGCATAAGTAGGCAACAAGTCCTTAAGTGTGACATACTAGAGGTTGATTCTGCAGCATATAGCTCATGGCACAAGTTGCATATTTCCTGCCATTTCCCATTGATTCGCTCTTTCTACTATCACTGGCATATGGCAACATGTCATATGGGTATCCATTGGATATCCATGGAGCACAAATTATAACCATGCCCGACCCGACTATTCCTGGGTATCCATATCCATGGACCCATGGGCGAAAATGTGCTCCATACCCTTGCCCAACCGGGTCGGGTATCCATGGGTATCAAGATCCATGGATAAAATTGCCATTCCTACACCCCACTGCCGGCCACTGTGGCCATCACTAGGGGTGGACTAACGAGTAGCTCGGCTCGTTAAGCTCGTACTTGTTAAGCTCGCGCTCGTTAAGGCTCGGCTCATTAAGCTCGTTAAGATTAACAAGCAGAAAACCCTCCTCAGCTCAGCTCGTTTGAAGCTCGTTAAGCTCGTGAGCACTCACGAGCACTCGTTAACAGATTATAATGTGTTATGATATACATGATGAATGTGTAGGTATGGTTTTCAAGATGAAATATGGTGACTACAAAAAGAAATGAAGTAGTTTGTTGCCTCATATGTTAATTAAATTAAATAAATGGGCTGAGGTGCTATGAAAAGTTTGTCACATAAGATGAAAATATGTATTGTGTTGTTACTAAAGAGCTTAACGAGCTACTCGTGAAACTCGTTAGCTTGCTCGTTAAGCTCGTTAAGCTTAACGAGCTAAAATCAATGATTGGCTCTGTTCATTAAGAAGCGAGCTACGAGCTTAACGAGCAGAACTTCCGAGCGCTCATTAAGCTCGCGAGCTACGAGCTTTTGGTCCAGCCCTAGCCATCACCCGCTCCGCCATCGCGGCCCGAAGGCGGGAGGTGGTGGTCGTGGCCACCACCCCGTCATCGGCCGCCAGCCCACCGTCAACCGCCGGGGTCATCACCCGCTCCGCCACCGCCACCAGAAGGCGGGAGGCGGAGGTGGATGCCCGCACGTGCAACAACGACCATGCGCGCTACACCGAGTTCCTGCGGGAGGAGGAGGAGCGCGTGGTCGAGCACACAAAGAGCCTTACCGCCGCAGTGGCAGCGGTACACGCCGCCTCACAGGCGAGGAATCATGAGATCTACGAGGAGAACCACTACTTCGAGAGGGTCGTCTCGAGTGGCAGAGGGCGTTCGAGGCGAGCGTCGCTGAAGCTGCATTAGCAGCAGGCACCGCATTGCGGTTGCCCAGCTCATCGGTAGGCTCCTCCTCCTCCGCCTCTTACTGAGCATGGTCAGAAGAGGAGAGGCAGCCAGAAGTAGTACAAAGCCCCTCCATAGTAGTAGTATTTAGGGGCTATTTTGTTCAATTCATCTGACTATAGATGTGGTGGAACTGTACAACGTACTTAAAATTAGCTAGTATATATAGTTGAACTAGCTATTTCAGTACATGGTCGGCAACAATTGGGGAAAAGTTTGGTTGGTTCAGCTATCGAGTTGAACTGTTTGTATAAATTAAGAACGACTGCTTAATCTATGAATGAAATATATGCTTAATTACTGAATTTTAGTTGCAATTAGATACTGCTAGTGATTTTAGCTTCATATTTTGACAAATCGCAGTGTTACAAGGATTGACAAATCTTACCAAATTGTTTGTATGTCCAAAACAACCGTTTGCGTTGAAGGGATGCAAAAATCTTGCGTTGCTCTCACTTTGCATACGGGTGTTCTATCTAAATCGTTTGCGATCAAGAGCTGTAGAAATCCTGCTCAGCACATTTTCTCTTGGCTTTTTGGTGAAGCTATCGGTTTGCATAGAGCTGCCAGCACAACCAGCTGGGCAGCCACCTGCGTGGCAATGTGCGGCCTCCAAGCCAACTCAGCAAGCACCTACGTGGTGGCATGCGAATCTTCGTGAAGACCCTACCACCATGCCATCTCAGCAGCCTGCCAGCTTACGTGGCGCTGCATGCCTCGTTGGCCTGGACGCGTGTCGGAGCGAGGCGGAGCGGCGACGGACGGGACGGGCCTCGTTGCCATCCCCAATAAAGCAAAGGGACACCTAAGGAGCGCTGTCGGTGTCAAAACCGGCGGATCTCGGGTAGGGGGTCCCGAACTGTGCGTCTAAGGCGGATGGTAACAGGAGGTAGGGGACACGATGTTTTGCCCAGGTTCGGGCCCTCTTGATGGAGGTAAAACCCTACGTCCTGCTTGATTTATTTCTTGATGATATGGGTACTACAAGAGTTGATCTACCACGAGATCGGAGAGGCTAAACCCTAGAAGCTAGCCTATGGTATGATTGTATGTTGTCCTACGGACTAAAACCCTCCGGTTTATATAGACACCAGAGAGGGTTTGGGTTACACAAGGTCGGTTACAAAGGAGGAGATATCCATATCCGTACTGCCTAGCTTGCCTTCCACGCCAAGTAGAGTCCCATCCGTACACGGGACGAACTCTTCAATCTTGTATCTTCATAGTCCAACAGTCCGACCGAAGGATATAATCCGGCTGTCCAGATACCCCCTAATCCTGGACTCCCTCAGTAGCCCCCGAACCAGGCTTCAATGACGTTGAGTCCGGCACGCAGTATTGTCTTCGGCATTGCAAGTTAGGTTCTTCTCCAATTTCCAAGTGTTTGTAAGCAGTGTTCGACCCCATAAATGTTGAACCTCTTGGCTTCTGTGCCCAATAAGGGCTATCTCCCATGTGTCGAATGAATACAAGGCGCCAGGGCATTTTTACATTTGCCCCCCTAGCCAGATAAATAAATTGTCTATTAAAGGGATAGGAATTCTTAGATCCGATCCACACCATCCTCCCCTCGGTGAGAATCCATCAGAGCGCGTTTCGGAAAGATCCATGGCCGAGCTCCGCAGCTCCTCCTCCCGCCCCCGTAGCCCTAAGCCTGGTGATTGGGAGAGGTGTTCAGTCCCACACAGTCGATTGGTCGAGCTGTAGACCAAGGGATTTCTCCCTCCGGTGTATATGGTGCCCGTCCGAGCCGGGCTTGCCACCTACAATGGCGGGGAGCAAGCGGAGAGCTTTCCCTGTCCCTCCATGGGGGAACGGGTCTGCCTTGTTCCTTATTTACTAAGGGGACTCGGATTTCCAATTCATCCGTTTCTCCGCGAGCTCCTGGAGTTCTACGGCCTCCAATTACACAATTTCACCTCTGCCTCCATTCTACATATCGCCGGCTATGTTGCTCTCTGCGAGTTGTTCTTGGGCTACGAGGCTCACTTCGAGCTGTGGAAAAGGCTATTTTGCCTTGTCCCTCGCACACAGAGTGGATCACTTTATCAAGTGGGCGGAGCCGAAATATGGCGCACCACTGATACCGGATACCTGTCTGGTACCCCGAAGAAGTCATCCGAAGACTGGCCTTCAGAATGTTTTATATGGAGGACGTTCCCCTTCCGGACCCTGTTCGGCGGGGTCTTCCTGAGTTCAACAATGCTCCTCTGAAGAAGCGCCGAAGTTGGCGCCCACGGAGCCCCTAGGTGGAAGACAACATAGTCCTCTATATGATGAACCGGATCAAAGCACTGGCTCAATCAGGATTGACAATAATCGAAGTTATGTCGATTCGCATAATGCGGGGAGTGCAACCACTTCAATACTGTGGGCACCCCTTGTGGTGTTTCAACGGGGCGGATGACGCCACCCGCTACGGGCATAAGGGTCCGGGCGATGCTGCCACTTCAGCAAAAAATTTGTCTGAATTGTTCAAGGGAGAGGAGGAGGAGTTCACCCGCATCAAGCCACGGGATGGATTTTCCATGTACAATCCTCCAAGCTGGGTAAGCTATATCCCCTTCCATTTTCCCGCATTCTTTGTCGTAAGTATTCACCTTGCCAGTTTGCGGCAGGAACTGCGAAAAGCCATAAAGGAGGTCAGCAGCCCCTCTCCACAACCAGAGAACCCTGACCGGGCCCTCGACTCCGGACTTGAAGAAGATCCGGTTATCTTCGTGGAGCTGATAGACTGGCAGTTCTATCAGTTAAGCCGCGACCACGCCATGGTGGCCATTACGGCCGACTATCCCGGACTGCTCCCTGCATCGCACGTAAGAAAAACCAAAAATCCCAACTCCAAAAACTAGGATCCCCTTTTAGACACTTCACCCACCATATACACATGGCATTTTTTACAGGGAAGGCATTCGGGACGCCCTGCCGAACCCACGGCAACTTGCCAACAAGAGGCGCCGAGGCCGGGTAGGCCAAAAAGGAAGGTGGTCAGGACGGAGACGCCAGCGCAAAGGTATAAAAACCCCTCTCCATGATTGTCGTCTTTCTCAAAATGTAATGACGCCCGTGTTTCTTTAATAGAAAAAATGCTCGCCGAAATATGTCTGGCGATGTTGCTAATCACGCCTCCACCAGTCGGGCGCCAGGATCGGACATAGAGGCGGAATCCGATATGGGGCAGGCGCCGGATAATCCCCCTACAGAGGATGCGGATAGATTATCCGCTACTAACTCAGAAGTGGAAAGCGCCATGAATCATAGGCGCCGCCGGGCCGTACTCCGTGACGCTTGTTTCTCACCAGAGGCATTTGATGCCTTTAATTCCGGAGAGGCGTACCTCCGTGCTGCTCAAGATGGTCTAGCCAGAGCCACGGATCAGTATGTAAAGGATGTACGGGTGAGTAAATCTGGTGATTTGTATGTATCAGTAGCCCCTGAGACTTGAAACAGTTAGCAGAACTGATTTAAGGATCATCTTTATTGTGCAGGTTCTTACAGAGAAGAATACTAGGCTGTCCCAGGAGCTGGAGGAATGCAAGACCCAACTGCGGGCCGCTGTTGCCGCATTGCAGGAACCGAAAAAGCCTCCCGCTGGTAACATTTACTTTAAAGAATAATGGTTACCATATAGTGTGCGGCGTGGCTGCAGATCTAACAATAGATTTTGCAGATGAATCCGGAGAAAATCCGGAGGACCAGCATGTCGTGCGACAGCTAGAGGCTGGCAAACGCGTGCTGACTGAGGTTAGGCGGGAGAAAAACAATCTCCTAGACGCCAATGTCAAGCTGAGCGTGGAACTAAAAGACGTTTGAGCCTAGCTTGCAGACTCCGAGGAGAAAAAGTGGCTTCGGCGCGGCATTTTTAGTAAGTGCTTGAACGAATCCTTTTGAAGGAGTTCGGCGAAGAAGCCGACTAACAGCGTTATGTCTGTAGGTATGCTGATGGGTCGTCCTGCGGAGGAAATGTCCGGGATCTGCAGGTGATCTTCTATCCGAGCTCTTGCATCTGCACGAACAAGTTCGGCAGGTGATGCAAGGTGTTGCCCAGGCCTTGTGGCCATCCCCCTCCCTGCCAGAAGGCGTTGCAGAGCTTACGGAGAAGCTCAAGGGAGCACGGTGGCGCTTCCGATTATGGAAGATATCGGCCTGCCGACAAGGTGCCCGAGAAGCCTAGGCCATGGTGAATACGTGGTACACCAAGGCTGACCCAAATCACATGGCCGAGGTCGGACCTGTGGGGCCCGACGGAAAAGAGATCCCCGTTAGCTTAGTTTATGGGCAAGTAGAATTAGCCGCAAAGTATTCCCAACAGGATTGTAGGCTAGACCGCCTGTTGGATGGTATAGAGGAGGAATTTAGTCAGTCTGCATGACTATGCAATTAAAGTGACATGTATAATGCCTTCTAGCCGGATTGTAGATCATTTGTCATGGCGGACCTTTTCGCTTCAACCTCGGGACCCGATAGTTCGGAGTGTATCTGAATACCCGCTCAGTTATATAAGAACCGGGGTATGCGTGGAGACCAGGCGTAGGGGTTATTAGTGCGTGAACAGACAAGTGCCCAACTAGTTATGTTATATTACATGGGTAGTAAGAAACATCTCCAGGGAGAATAGTTCCGTTAAGGGTTCCTTTCCCTGGGTAAGCATGCCCTAAAGTGCATGTCCGGACTGCGATAGGAAACGTAGGAAAAAACATCTGGGGGTAGATATGGAAATTAAATAAAAATCATCTTTTGTTCGCCGACCAAATATTCCCTTAGGAACGCTAGCTTTCAGCTTCACCCAGTCTAAGGTACACATCCGGCTGACCCGGCAGTAACAATCGCAGAGGTGCTCCCCTTATGACCTAGCCGAATTAAAGGGAATGTATGGCATAAATACAAGAGCCAGGCAACCCAGCTTGGCCAAAACTTAAGTCATATCGATGCATATAATGGCAAAAAAAGGTACATGTGGAAGCATAACACATGTGCGGGGCACGAGGCCCAAATAAATAATCAAGCTTCTGTGAAAGAAGCCCCCAGGTATGATGAGTGCCGCTAGCGCATCTGTAATGTGCAAACGAGGCGCAAGTTGGCCTTTGAAGGCCTGGAGAAAGAATAAAAGAAAGAAAGAAAAACAAGACAGATAATGTATAAAAAATGGATAGAGGAAGGGGACGAACACAGGGTCCGGCGCTAGGCGTAGAATCTTCGGAGCCTGGCTGCGTTCCATGGGTTCGGCTTGAGTCGATTAGTCGATGCATCCCGCAGTCGGTACGCTCCACCAGTCAGAACTTGGTCAATAATGAAGGGACCTTCCCATTTGGGCTCGAGCTTGTTCTTTTTCTTATCCGCAGACGTAGAACTAGTTCGCCAACGTTATAAGTTTTGGCCCGTACTTCTCTGCTTTGGTATCTGCGAGCCTATTGCTGATAAAATGCGGAACGGGCTTTTGCCACGTCGCGCTTCTCCTCCAAGGTGTCCAGACTGTCCTGCCGATCAAGCTCGGCTTCTCTTTCTTCGTACATGCGCACTCGAGGTGAGTCATGAATTATGTCACAGGGCAAGACTACCTCTGCGCCGTACACCATAAAGAAGGGTGTACTATCCGGTACTACGGTTCGGCGTGGTCCATAGCCCCCAGAGTACGGAGTCGAGCTCCTCTACCTAGTGCGCGTTAGACTCTGTTAAGGACCGCACTAGCCTGGGTTTAATGCCGCTCATTATAAGACCGTTCACGTGCTCCACTTGACCGTTGGTTTGTGGGTGATAGACCGAAGCATAATCGAGCCTGATGCCCATTTTGCTGCACCAGAGTTTTACCTCATCGGCAGTAAAGCTCGTGCCGTTGTCAGTGATGATGCTGTGAGGGACGCCATAACCGTGTACAACCTCGGATATGAAGTCTATCACCGGTCCGGATTTGGCTATTTTAACAGGTTTGGCCTCTATCCATTTGGTGAATTTATCCACCATGACCAGTAAGTATTTTTTCTTGTGGGTTCCCCCTTTAAGGGGTCCAACCATGTCAACCCCCCAGACCGTGAAGGGCCACGTAATGGGGATTGTTTGGAGGGCGGTGGGTGGCATGTGGCTTTGATTTGCAAAGAGCTGGCAACCGGCGCAACATTGGACCAAGTCTTGTGCATCTGCCCGGGCCGTTGGCCAATAGAATCCTGTATGGAAGGCCTTGGTGACAAGAGCCCGGGCTGTGGCATGGTGACCGCCGAGTCCGGCGTGAATTTCTGCCAAAAGGTTCCGTCCTTCCTCTTCGGAGATACACCTTTGAAGGACTCGAGTAGTGCTTTTTTTATACAATTCTCCCTCATGGACCCTGTAGGCCTTAGATCGCCGCACTATGCAGCGTGCCTCATTTTGGTCCTCCGGATGTTCCTGCCTAGTTAGGTAGGCCAGGGATGGTTCTGTCCACGGGGCTATGATGGCCATTATTACGTGGGCCGAAGGTGTTATTTCGGTGGCGAAGCATCCGATTGTGTTAGAGTGTTCGGTATCGGGTATTTTGGCCGGGTCCAGATTATTGTTACCGGTATCCCCTTCCCATACTACAGATGGCTTGAACAACCTCTCTAGAAATATGTTGGGGGGGACCACATCGTATTTTTCACAGATGCAGGCGAGGATATCCGCCGCCTGATTGTTTTCCCAAGCCACATGAGGAAATTCGCGCCCCTCGAACCGAGCTGACATTTTTAGGACGGCGTTGCGATAGGCCGCCATTTTTGGATCCTTGGCATCAGAGTCTCCATTTATTTGGGATATTGCAAGGTTCGAATCTCCCCGCACCTCTAGGCGTTGAATGCCCATGGATACTGCCATCCGGAGACCATGTAAAAGGGCCTCATATTCGGCTGCGTTGTTGGAGTCCGTATACATTATCTGGAGTACGTATTGAACTGTATCTCCGGTTGGGGACGTCAAAACAACTCCAGCCCCCAGACCAGCCGTCAAAGTGGATGATCTAGTTGGAATATGCGCCGTACTCTTTAGGGAGTTCGGCTTCCGTCCATTCGGCGACAAAGTCGGCCAATACTTGTGACTTAATGGCTCCCCGCAGCTTGTAAGTTATGTCGAACGGGAGGATCTCAATGGCCCATTTGGCAATACGGCCCGTGGCGTCGCGGTTGTTTATAATATCATTAAGTGGCACTTCCGAGGTTACTGTTATCGAACACTCTTGAAAGTAGTGTCGCAGCTTCCGGGATGCCATGAATACCGCGTATGCTATCTTTTGATAATGCAGGTACTATGACTTGCATGGAGTAAGGACAGTGGATACATAGTAGACCAGCTTTTGAAGGGGGAATTTATGTCCGTCCGTTTCTCGTTCGACGACGAGCACTGCGCTCACAACTTGATGAGTTGTCGCAATGTATAACAACATTGGTTCGCCAATGTTTGGCGCGGCCAGGACTGGGTTGGTTGCCAATATGGATTTTATTTCTTCCAGTCCGGCTGTGGTGGCATCAGTCCACTCAAAGTGTTCGGTGCGCCGAAGGAGACGATAAAGGGGTAATGCCTTTTCTCCCAGGTGGGAGATAAAGCGGCCTAGAGCCGCCACGCGTCCGGTTAATTTCTGGATTTGTCTGAGGTCCGTTGGGATATCCAATTGTGACAGAGCTCGGATCTTGGCCGGATTTGCTTCAATTCCTCTGCCGGATACAATGAAGCCCAAGAGCTTTTCGGCTGGCACACCGAAAACGCATTTTTCCGGGTTGAGCTTGATGTCATATGTTCGGAGGTTATGGAATGTGAGCCTCAGGTTGTCTACTAGAGATTCGACATGTTTGGTTTTGACGACCGCGTCATCTATGTATGCCTCCGCTGTTTTGCCGATCTGGTTTGCCAGACATGTCTGAATCATGCGCTGATATGTTGCGCCGGTGTTTTTGAGCCCAAAGGGCATTGTTGAAGCAGAAGGGGCCGTATGGTGTGATGAATGCCGTTGCGGCTTGGTCGGGCTCCGCCATCTTAATTTGGTGGTAGCCGGAGTATGCGTCGAGGAAACAGAATGAATCGTGTCCTGCGGTAGCGTCGATAATTTGATCGATGCGGGGGAGGGGGAACGGATCCTTTGGGCAAGCCTTGTTGAGGTCCTTCAAATCGACGCACAGGCGCCATGATTTGTCCTTCTTTGGTACCATCACCAGGTTTGCTAGCCAGTCCGGATGTTTTATTTCTCTAATGAATCCGGCCTCCAATAACTTGACTAGTTCTTCTCCCATGGCTTGTCTCTTAGGTTCAGAGAAACTCCGAGGAGCCTGCTTGACCGGCTTGAATCCCTTTAGAATATTGAGGCTGTGCTCGGCCAGCCTGCGTGGGATTCCTGGCATGTCTGAAGGGTTCCAGGCAAAAATGTCCCAGTTCTCACGTAGGAACTCTCGTAGTGCAGCATCTACGTTAGGGTTTAATTGTGCCCCGATGGAAGCTATTTTTGTAGGGTCCGTTGGATGGACTTGGAATTTGACTATTTCATCCGCCGGTTTAAAGGAGGTGGACTTGGATCTTTATCGAGTATCACATCGTCCATGTTCACCGTGGAGCGCAGCATAGTCAGTTCCTCAGCCGCTAGGGCTTCGGATAATGCCTCGAGGGCCAGTGCGGCTGTCTTGTTTTCGGCGTGCTGTGTCCGGATCACTAGCAAGAGTGATAATTCCGTTAGGCCCGGGCATTTTGAGCTTCATGTACCCGTAATGGGGTATGGCTTGGAAGATTGTGAACGCCTCCTGCTCTAACATGGCATGGTAACCGCTACTGAACGGGGCCACTTGGAACGTAATCTCTTCGGACCTATAATTCTACGGCATGCCGAACACCACATCTAGTGTGATTTTGCCTCTACAGCGTGCTTCCCGACTGGGGATTATTCCTCTAAAGGTTGTGCTGCTTCGCTCGATGCGGTTCCAGTCTATTTCCATTTTTTGAAGGGTTTTCTCATAGATGAGGTTTAATCCGCTGCCTCCGTCCATGAGTACCTTGGTGAGTCAAAAGTCGTCCACAATTGGACTGAGGACCAATGCAGATGGTGCTCGGGCTGTTCGGAATTTAGGTTAGTCACTGGCATTGAAAGGTATAGCCGTGTCACTCCATGGGTTTATTGTCGCCACATGGTAGATTTCAGCAAGGCTGCGGAGTGTTCGCTTTCACCTATTATTTGATGCGAAGGTCTCGAAGACTGTTAATACCGTACTAGTATTTCTGGGATGGTGCTCTACGGCTTCTGGAATTAGGAGATCCTCGCCAATTTTGGCTACCTGCCGGACTATCCAACATGCTCTAAGGCTATGTGTTGGTATGGCGCCCTCTGTGCTGTGAATTTTACAGGGTCCATTGAGCCATCCCTCCAGTACAGTTCCATGCCCTATAGAGGGTTTTTGCTTTTTGGTAGTTGACCTGGGTGTCTTTTGATAGTGCACCCTTTTATTTCGGACTGGGTTCGTATTTAGGGCCGGATTATCCCAAAAGTTTGTTTCGGTTTTCCAGGCACTTTCCATCGCACAGTACTTTCGTACTATGGACGCCAAGTCAGCGAAGCATGATATCTCATGGCGATTTATGGCATTAAGGATTCCCTTGTCCGTGCAATTATTGCAGAAAAATAAGATTGCGTCTTCCTCGCGACAGTCCTTAACCTTGTTCATTGCAAGGAGGAATCTGGCCCAATAGTGATGTACTGTTTCCTGGGGCTCTTTCCTGATGTGGGAAAGATCGCTTATGTTTGGTGGGTGGGTCGAATTGAATCCGAACCCTTACCCGATCTGGGATCCAGGGGCAAAGCAATTTCCAATTTTGGAAATTCTGGTTCCGGGGTGTTTCCCGATAATCCTGGCCCGCTGCCTGACTCTAAGTTTAGGGATTGGATGCTGTCCTCCCGCGAACGGGTATCCGGCTCGGAGAGCTCAGGAATCCGGACATAGTTGGTCCTCAATGTGGAGGAGAGGTCGCCGCATTGTTCCTCCACCACTTCAATATGATGGGTAACCGGCGGAGAGTTAATCTCCCTTTGATCGGGTTTAAGCCCAATCCGATCATAGTCCGTAGCGACTCCCAGGACGGCGATGCGATCCAAGAGCTCGTTTAGGGAGGCGAGCTCCATTGGATCCATCTATTCGGCGAGTGCCGATTTGATGTGGAGGCTGTTTTCGATGACCCAAGAAGTCATCGGCGGCGCGGCGGCCGAACAGGCGGCCATGATGAAACCGCCTAGCCGGAGAGTTTGGCCGACAGCCAAAGCTCGCCCAACAGTAGTACCATCTTTAAAGACGAGGCGAGACATCCTTCCTTCTGGCAATGGCACAGTGGAACTCTCAATGAAAGCACCAATGTCGGTGTCAAAACCGACGGATCTCGGGTAGGGGGTCCCGAATTATGCGTCTAAGGCGGATGGTAACAGGAGGGAGGGGACACGATGTTTTACCCAGGTTCGGGCCCTCTTGATGGAGGTAAAACCCTACGTCCTGCTTGATTTATTCTTGATGATATGGGTTATTACAAGAGTTGATCTACCACGAGATCGGTGAGGCTAAACCCTAGAAGCTAGCCTATGGTATGATTGTATGTTGTCCTACGGACTAAAACCCTCCGGTTTATATAGACACCGGAGAGGGTTAGGGTTACACAAGGTCGATTACAAAGGAGGAGATATCCATATCCGTACTGCCTAGCTTGCCTTCCACGCCAAGTAGAGTCCCATCCGGACACATGATGAAGTCTTCAATCTTGTATCTTCATAGTCCAACAGTCCGGCCTAAGGATATAATCCAGCTGTTCGGATACCCCCTAATCCTGGACTCCCTCAAGCGCATTTAATGCGCCTTGTCCCATAATGACAAGCGATAAGCTTGTACACTGTATACCTTTCCACCTCCTGTGTGCCACCGTGGCAACCCCTTTTGGCTATAAAAGGAGGCCCGCGGCGTACCGAGAGAGGATTCGGATCTTTTGAACTACGCACGCACCGCAGCTAGTTCAAAAGCTCAAGAACACTCAAATATACACCAAAGCAGGATTAGGTTATTACGCATCCTTGCGGCCCGAACCTGGGTAAACGATCTTTGTGCTGGCTACCAGACCCGCTCTATGCACAACCCCGCGCCCGCCAACCGTAGAAGGGATCCCAGTGATTCCATAGGTGTCATTTCCACCGACAAGGCGTGTGCGATATACAACATACGGTTCACTGGGATGGGGGCGGCATGTTCGGGGTGGCCCTCAGTGGCTCCTCCTACTGTCGTCCTCCTCCTGCAACCACGGCAAGGTCAGCACCAAGGGATCGTACCCCAGCACATGTTGATGGGGAGCGAGTAGTGAACGCACGCTGGGGGCTGCGCTAGGGGCTGCTATCCGGGCTGCTCTCCACCACCATTAGCGTACTCGAGGTGCCCGCCGGGGGCTGGCCGCCCGTCAAGGCCCTTGCCCTCTTCGCCACCCTTTGGGCCAGCGTCTCCACATCCCTGCAAAGATGAAAACAAGTCAAGAAAATCAGCGCGGTCTGAAGGAACGGAGATGATGAAGGGCAAGATGCTTACGCATCCTTCGTCTCCTCTTACGCTGCCTTCCTCTTCCTCCTTGGGCTGAGAGACCCAAGATTGAAGACGACCTCCGTGTCAACATCTGTGGGAGGAGGGGAAGGGGATGGAGTCCGGCGACGCTTGGATGAAGAAGAGGCGGTCGATTTCCTATTCGCCACCACGACCGTCACCACCTTCTTCGCTGCCGCGGCCCTTGTCAGGCGCATGGACCCTCCCTGAACTTCTTGCCGCTGCACAATCTTGCCGGGTCGGACCGGCTCGCCAGAGCTGGCCCGCCGCAGGACACACCTTTTCCCGGTGGCCAGAGGGTCGTCAGCCCAGGCCTCTTCCTCGGTCGACTCCTCAACCACATCTTCGATAAGAGGGGCCCTGGTGCCGGAGCTGCTGGCCTCCCTAGCAGACTCTACCCACCCGACAAGCTCCTCCTCCTCCGCGGCCGCTTCGGCCTCGTCCTCCACATGGCCGGCACTACCAGCTTCCCTGGCAAGCGTCGCCTCCGCCGCCCTGGCAGTGATGTAGTCTAGCTCCTCTTTGGTGGTGTCCTTGATAAGCGGTGGCTCATCACGGACATACCTCTCCGACAGGTTGTCAAAGAACTCCTGCACCTGCTCCTCCTCTAGCTCAGCCCAACTTGGGCCAAGGTCATGCGCGTTAAAATCCG
Source organism: Triticum urartu (assembly GCF_003073215.2). Taxonomy (NCBI): domain Eukaryota; kingdom Viridiplantae; phylum Streptophyta; class Magnoliopsida; order Poales; family Poaceae; genus Triticum; species Triticum urartu. Next base: position 327,123,148 of record NC_053027.1, on the reverse strand, counting down.
GCATCATGGAGATGATGTCGGTCTGGTGAGAGTTGTTGCTCAGCGGGACCACTCCCGCCGGCAACCCGAACAGAGGCCCCTTGACAGCCTTGCCGGCCTTCATGGCCTTGCCGGCTCTCTCAACCCTGCCGTCGTCACCCACATCGAGCTGGAAAAGCCACTGACAAAAATGAGCATGCCCCATCACCATGAAGTTGTGCTTCAAGTCGGGGCAAAGCCTCATGATGTCGGCCGTGTTGCTGAAGAGCCAGGCCGGCCTCCCCTTGTTATGCAATGGGGCAATTCGGCGGCGGATGTAGTCGGCCCCAATCATCTCAAGGGTGAGACCGACCATAGTGAGGCGATGGATCCTGGTGGTAGGGATTGCGAGCTTCTTGTCATCAGCGTCGACATCACTCCAGTCCTTGAGACAGACTGGCGGGCTCTAATGAACTTTGCAGAACTCCTGCGGATCCTCCTCCTTGCTCCATAGACACCGGCCCCGCCACTCCTCCCACCTCTCCTTCTAGGCATCCTCTAGATACATGCCCTTCTCCTGGGTCCGTGGGATCCAGATGACGCAGCCGGAGATGGCACCCCCGCTTGGATACGGGGAAAGAAATCATGGCGTAAGAGCGACGTGCTGGGAAGCATTCCGGCGAACCCCTCACAGAGGTGGGCAAAAAGGGCCATGCACGCCATGGCATGCGGCATAAAATCAAGAAGATGGAAGCCGTAGGTGTGCATGACATCATTGAAAAAGTCAGAGAAAGGGGGTAGAGCCCGCAGGAGAAGTAGTCAACGAAGAAAGGGTACCGATTCGGACCGGCCTGAGCAAAATCGGCAGGGATGATGTGCGTGGCCGGATGCCCCGTCGTCTTCGCCCCCCCCCCCCACAGAGGCCTGAAGTAGTCCCTGAGGTGGACTGCACCAACCGTCTAGGGGAAGAAGGCATGCTGCGTCCGAAGCGCCGCCGACTCGCTCTCTGGCATCTCCTTCTCCTTGGCCTCCTTGGCCATTCCCTTGCCCTTGCTGGTTTTGGGTGCCATGGCGTCCGGGGAAGAGGTGAAGAATCTGGAGCGATGGGATATTGGGGGCAATGGGGGTGCGGCGGCGGCAAATAGAGGCGAGAGTTTCGGTGTTCTTCGCTTGCAGAAGAAGGGGGAGGGACGGTGGTTCCTAAATTAGAGAGACGCAGAGGGTAAATGAGCAGCACGCTCGTGGTTTTTCCTTTTTTATGGGGAAGGCACGGGCCGCCTCTTTACCATTTACTCCCAAGTGACGCATGAGGGCAGCAATTCCCCCACGCACAACCACCACGTCGAGCATTCAACGCGATCATGGGGAAGTGCGACGAACGGAGGAGTTACAACAATAAAACTCGGCCCCGCGTGCCTGCACACCGTTTTGGGCCTACCCCGGCAATGCGTCACGCTATTGTATGGCACAAGCCCGGGGGCTCCTGTCGGTGCACAAACGGACGGGTCCTATTTTGTACCCCTTGTGCGCCGGCAATTGGAGCTGCGCCTGCGGCCACACCCAGCGGGGCAGAGGAAGGAGGCAAGGCCACAAGACAACCAGAACAACGCCAAGACCAGAGAAACAAAGAGAAAAAGGGCGAGGTGGACTCCCCCAGCGAGACTCTCGCCGGGGCGGCCTCCGCAGCCCCGGCAAGAGCCTTACCAGGGCAACTTGCCCAACGCCAGCAGAGCGTGCCACCCTTGAGCCCAAGGGTTCCAACACCATCAACCACATTGGAACCAAGGCTCGGGAGGCACCTCCATGTTGGCATGCAGATCTTTGTGAAGATCATAAGCACACAAGATCAGATGAGGACCAGAAGATGACGATCCTCGGCAAGATTCTTGCCAAGGAAATCCACGAGACCCCCAGCAAGATCCTTGCTGGGACGACCGCGATGCCATGGCAAGACCCTTGCCAAGGACACATGCGGGGCCACAGCCAGGCCAACGTCTGCCAGGACTCCACCGCCGTTCCCATACAGCTGCCTGCCCAACCATCTGGGCAGGCACCTGCGTGGCGACGCGCGGCCTCCAGGCCAACAAAACAAGCACCTACGTGGTGGCACGCGGATCTTCGTGAAGACCCTACCACCATGCCATCTCAGCAGCGTGCCAGCTTACGTGGTGTTGCATGCCTCATTGGCCTGGACGCGTTTCGGAGCGAGGCGGAGCTGCGACGGACGGGATGGGCCTTGTTGTCGTCCCCAATAAAGCAACGGGACACCTAAGGAGCGCATTTAATGCACCTTGTCCCGTAATGACAAGCGATAAGCTTGTACACTGTATACCTTTCCACCTCCTGTGTGCCACTGTGGCAACCCCTTTTGGCTATAAAAGGAGGCCTGTGGCATACTGAGAGAGGATTCAGATCTTTTGAACTACACATGCACTGCAGCTAGTTCAAAAGCTCAAGAACACTCAAATATACACCAAAGCAGGATTAGGGTATTACGCATCCTTGCGGCCCGAACCTGGATAAACGATCTTTGTGCTGGCTACCAGACCCGCTTTGTGCACAACGCCGTGCCCGCCAACCGTAGAAGGGATCCCAATGATTCCATAGGTGTCATTTCCACCGACAAGGCGTGTGTGATATACAACATACCGTTCACTGGGATGAACTGTGTGTGATTAGGCAACACAATGGAAACGGTTGAACTAAACAAGATGTGTGTGATACGCGGCAAACAGGTCTATAATCTGAAATGTGTGCGAAGAACACAAATGATTGCTGCTAATAATCCATGTGAATTGCTCTGTCTACAGTATAATAACATGTATACATATAACTAAAATAAACATCCAATTACATAACTGGTTATACAGATCATTTGCACACACCTCAATAAACAATTGCATGCATTCTAAAGTAGGAGAAACGATCATCTAGTCATCTACTTCTTGTGACGCTCCCACCACTGCTATATGGCTCGATCCCTCGTCTGGGTCAGGAAGAAGACAATTCCTCATGTCAACGATTCGCCTGTACATCTCGTAGCTTGTGTACGCGTCCATGGCCGCGTACTTGACATGTTGTTCATCCAGTCTCTTATGCCACACATTGTGCGAGGCGTTCTTGTCCTTATTGTTCTCTTGCTTCATCTTCGCGTAGTAGGGGTCGATGATGACCGAGGGAGGTCAACCAGGGAGTTCAGTTTGCTTTTGTCGGAGCCCCAGACCTTCTAGTGGTGCTGGATGTTGACAAGATTCGGGCATTTCAAGTCCGAAACCTTGAGCGCTTTTAGATCGTTGGTGGTGTCCACCGTAGCGAAATTGTAGTCGAAGCTCTTGATAAACCTGGAGAAATGCTCACAAGGCCTTATGGCAAGGTGGAAGTGGTAGACAAGGATGTCATGTCGCACGCACAACTGGGCGACGGCAACCTTCTGATCGTGTCTAGCACGACCGATGGTGTCCTCGAGGTCGAAGCCGACCACTCGGTACTTGTCCTCGACAAGGAACTGCTCCATAGTTTGGATGGAGCTATCCACCGAGATAGGATCATTCGTGTACACCACCAAGAATGCCTTCCCCCTCACGTGGGTGTCCACTACATGATGTGTGGTTAACTGCCCGCCGTTGTCGTCGTCAGCCGCTGGGAGCGCCATTGGAACCGCTGGATATCCTCTCTGTATGTGTCCTCATGGGTGTGCTTATTATGACGTGTGAGACAAGAGATCAAGGTAAATGGCCACAGGAATAAAAGGGGGCCAGGCGACATGGATTCTCGGCGCGTCTGCATGGCAGTTTTTGCAGCAGGTAACTGCATCGTCGCGCCGCGCCTGGCACAACCGCTTGCACACTAATGTGCGTGATCATGTGCCGACCCAAAACACTGGCAGCGCACGTGGAGGGACGAGGGTAGAGCACCCGGAGGGACACGAGAGCAGAGCGTGCGCGGCGGGATGCGAGAAGAGCATGTCGCGGACGCCTGAACCGCAAGCAACCACACGCATGGAGCAGTTGAACACGCAGCAAATGGTCGCCTACAAGACGGCCCACAGTTGCATCACTGCATAGAGAGCGGCCGTGTGGTACCACCTTCGTCTAGTCTATAGTCTCCTTTATATTCCGTGCCATACTTTGCCCTCAAATTTAACCAACAAAATGTTAATGCATGTTTTAAAAATTATATAATTGGAAACTATGTTCAATCACAAATCCAACTATATAATCTTTGGCGACATGCATTCGTATTTTATTAGTTAAATCATACTTATAAACCAGGACGGTGGTATAGTAGGTAATTAAATCACAAATATTTTTTATTAACCATATGTGTACGTGGCCTTTCGTCCTCCTCTCACACGTCTTGTCACCCCGCTACCAGAGATGGCTTACAGCGCAAGCTTGTGCAATACACGGGGGCGTTCTTTTTGCCAAACGGTGGCGCCAATGAATCGTCGGTGAGCCCGTTCCTGCGCAAACTCGCAGGTTCCCGCACCAGCTTCCCGACTGACTCGGTGAAATCCCCCAAAATCCCAATGCTTACCGGCTAGCTATAAAAACCCTCACGGCTGACGAGTCCTGCATCGCATTTTCCCCTCCATCCCTGTAGCTTATCTCGTCTGCTTCTCCCACATTCGCCAATGGCACCGGTCCGTTATCGTCACTCAATCACTCTGCCGTCATCAGAGGACAGCTCCAGCTGGGAGGCTACATCGCGGTGGCGGCATAGTCCCCGGCATAGTGTAGTGCGCGTGGAATCCCTGTTTGGTGTGCGCGGAACACCAACCACACGCTCCGCTGCTGGTGCCCGTCGGCGGCTGTTGCCGTCCGCCGTTGCTGCCACACCATCGTTGAAAGCCAGGGCCATTGCCCGCTCCGCGGCTGTGGCCCGAAGGCGGGATATGGCCGTCGTGGCCGCCACCCTAGTCCGCGTTCCTCCCGAGCTGCTGGCCTAGGGTGATGTGCATTAGCCGTTGGAAGGTTGCGCCCGTTTTGCGCAACCCGAACGGCATGCAAGTGTAGTAGTACACCCCACACGGGGTCAGGAAGGCCGTCCTCTCCACATCTTCCACTGCCATCTTGATCTGATGATAACCTGAAAATGCGTCCAGGAAGCACAACAGGTCGCATTCGGCGGTGGAGTCAACGATCTGGTCGATGCACGGAAGTGGGAATGGATCTTGGGGGCAAGCCTTGTTGAGGTTGGTGAAGTTGACACACATGCGCTCCTTCCCGCCTTTGTTTGGCACGACGATGGGGGTCGCCAGCCACTCGGGGTACCAAACCTCGCGAATGACACCCGCCACCTCTAGCTTGCGGGTTTCCTGGACGATGAAGGACTGCTTCTCCGTGGATTGTCACCGCGCTTTCTGCTTCACAAGGCGCATATTGGGGCACACCCTCAAGTGATGCTCGATCACCCCACTCGGGACCCCTACTAGCTGCTTGGGTTCCCAGGCGAACACATCCTTGTTCGCGCGCAAGAACCTCACTAGTGCCTCCTCTTGATTTGGGTCAAGGTTGACGCCTATGGTGAAGGTGGCTCCTGAGGACACAACTTCCTCGACTGGCACCTGCTTGGTTTCGGCCCGATCTTGAGTGAACAACTGTTTCTTCTTTTCTGGCGCGGCCTCCTTAGCCCCTGGGGTGGCCTCGTTGGCCGGTCGTGCCACCGCAGCAGTTTTGTAACACCCCGGATGTAACTTTACCAATTTGTACTCCAATTCTTGTCGTTTCCGGCGTTAAGTTATTTTATTTTCTCGGGTTCGGGTCTTTCTCCGTGTGTTGTTGTTGTTGTTGTCATGCATCTCATATCATGTCATCATGTGCATTGCATTTGCATACGTGTTCGTCTCATGCATTCTAGCATTTTCCCCGTTGTCCGTTTTGCATTCCGGCGCTTCGTTCTCCTCCGGTGGCCATTTCTACCTTTCTTTCGTGTGTGGGGATTAAACATTTCCGGATTGGACCGAGACTTGCCAAGCGGCCTTGGTTTACTACCAGTAGACCGCCTGTCAAGTTTCGTATCATTTGGACTTCGTTTGATACTCCAACGGTTAACCGAGGGACCGAAAAGGCCTCGTGTGTGTTGCAGCCCAACACCCCTCCAATTTGGCCCAAAACCCACCTAAACCCCTCCTATCATCTAGAGCGTTCGATCACGATCGTGTGGCCGAAAACCACACCTCATTTGGACTCTCCTAGCTCCTTCTACCTATTAAAAGGCATCCCCTCCCGAAATTCCGGATCAAATCCACCCTAACCTAGCCCCCTTCGTCTCTCCGCGCGCCGGATGTGTCCGGACGCGCCGGACATCGCCGCCGCCCCCAACCGGGAGCTGCCACGTGGCGCCCCCGGACCACATCATCGCCCCGCGCCGCCAGGCCCGCTCGGGCCCGTCCCCGGCCCTCCCCGGCCCAGCCTGCCGCCGACCGCCGCCCGCGCTCGCTCCGCTTCTCCTCCCGAGCCGGCACCACGCTCCACCGCCTCCGCCGCGGCTCCTCCACTCCGGCCGCCGCCACCATCGCCGTGGCCGCCCCGCCCGGCCACCGCTCCGGTCCCGCGCCTCCCTCTACTCCAGCGCCGCCCCGGCCTCTCCTCCCCTCGGCCTCCTCTTCCTCCCTCTACTCCGGCCGCTGCACGGCCATCGACGCCGGCAAGACCCCGGCGAACCTCGTGGCACGTGCAAACCCTAGATCTGGGAGGTGGTTTTTCTTCTAAGTCCTAAAAATCCCAGATCCATATGCTCCTGTTCATCGTGCCGTATCTCCGTATCCGTAACTCCGTTTTTGGCATATAGCATATCAAAATGTTCATCTCAGAGAGTACATCATTTCTTTCCATTGCATCATTTTCATTTGAGTTCATCTTGATGCCAGAAATGCTGTTATAAGAGGGCTACTTGAGATATTTGTCAGATTTGCTGCTCCATTTAGATATTTGTCATTTTTGCCATGATTATTGTGTGCATGATATGCCCTTGAGTTCTACATATGTTTTGTTAAGGGTTTTGTCATCTTTCCAGAGGTGCAACCCATGTATTTTTGTGATGTGTGTGGTGACTAGCACAAGCTTGCCAAGTGGTGCACTTGGTAATGCTGATTTCAGGGACTTAGCATTTCCACTAAGTCCTTGATCTGTTTATCTCATGATGCCTTATGTTCATGTTGTTTCATAGTGATCCGTGCCTCTTTTGAGGATGACCAGTAAGGATGTTTTATTAATCCTGTAGTGCTCTATCCATCCATGTCTTTGTTTGCAATTATGGAGCACCCTAGCTTGAGTCAATCGAGCTCTACTTTTGCTACTTTGTGAATCTGGGCAGATTGTCAACTTGTTTGCAATTTTGCCGATGATGTTGTAGTTGATCCGTGCATGCTATGCTATTGTTCTTGCCCTGTATAGCTTGCATTTTGTGTATTCTTGATGGGTGTATGCTTATCTTATCTTGACTTGCACCGTAGTGAGTGCGTCGAGCTCGTAAACATGCCTACTTGAGTTATGTTTCAGCATGTGCCAGTTTTCACTAAGTCTAAAAACTGATTATGTTTTTGCTATGTTCACATGCTTGCAATTGTATTTTCTGATCCCTTTTGGCTCAAGGTCACTAAGGGACTTTTGTTAAGCTCTTTGAGTATCTCCATGCCATGCTTTACTTTGCCATGTTCAGGTCCTGTAGCATGTAGTTTTGTTGCTCCGGAAAGTGCTACCTGATCTAAAATTACAGACAAGTGTTAATTTCACTAAATCTGAAATCTGATTGCCATATGCATTTTTGCCATGCTTGTTTGAACCTGTTAATGGATGAATTGGCCGTATCTCAGTGCTAGACTTTTGTTAAGCATCATGAATTCATCCCTGCCATGTATTTTTATGCCATGTTTGGGTGCTGTAGTATGTTCATCTCGTTGCATTTAGATGGCTACTTGCTGTAAATCGCAGACCGGTGTCAGATTTGAATCGCTTGCCATTTCCAAACCGTAACTTCGATTCCGGCGTTCTTTATATCGTTTTCAAGAGATTTCATCTCATCTTTCCAGTGGCACACTTGGATTCCCAAGTTGAGGCCAGGTTCATGCATTCCTTGTCAAATCTTGCATATGCATCCCGCATCGCATCCCGCATAGCATACCATCTTTGCATCATGTTGTTTGATCCTTGCACATGGCTGATTGTGTCTTTGTTGATTGTTTGTCTTGTTGGGTAGAGCCGGGAGACGAGTTCGCTAACGAGGAGCCCGTTGAGTTTGCTTTCGAGGATCCAGTCAACTCTGACAACTGTGCAGGCAAGATGATCATACCCTCGAAATCACTACTATCTTTGCTATGCTAGATTGCTCGCTCTTTTGCTATGCCAATGCTACGATGCCTACCACTTGCTTTCAAGCCTCCCAAATTGCCATGTCAAACCTCTAACCCACCATGTCCTAGCAAACCGTTGATTGGCTATGTTACCGCTTTGCTCAGCCCCTCTTATAGCGTTGCTAGTTGCAGGTGAAGATTGGAGGCCGTTCCTTGTTGGAACATTTTTTTACTTGATGGGATATCATTATATTGCCATGTTATCTTAATGCATCTATATACTTGGTAAAGGGTGGAAGGCTCGGCCTCTCGCCTAGTGTTTTGTTCCACTCTTGCCGCCCTAGTTTCCGTCATATCGGTGTTATGTTCCCGGATTTTGCGTTCCTTACGCGGTTGGGTTATAATGGGAACCCCTTGATAGTTCGTCTTGATTAAAGCTTTTCCAGCAATGCCCAACCTTGGTTTTACCATTTTCCACCTAGCCTCTTTTCCCTTGGGTTTCCGGAGCCCGAGGGTCATCTTATTTTAACCCCCCCCCCCCGGGCCAGTGCTCCTCTGAGTGTTGGTCCGATCGAGTAGACTGCGGGGCCACCTCGGGGCAACTTGAGGGTTGGTTTTACTCGTAGGATGTCTCATCTGAGTGTGCCCTGAGAACGAGATATGTGCAGCTCCTATCGGGATTTGTCGGCACATTCAGGCGGTGTTGCTGGTCTTGTTTTAACCTGTCGAAGTGTCTTGAAGAACCGAGATACCGAGTCTGATCGGAACGTCTTGGGAGGAGGTCTATTCCTTCGTTGACCGTGAGAGCTTGCCATTGGCTAAGTTGGGACTCCCCTGCAGGGATTTGAACTTTCAAAATCCGTGCCCGCGGTTATGGGCAGATGGGAATTTGTTAATGTCCGGTTGTAGATAACTTGAACCTTAACTTAACAAAAATGAATCAACTGAGTGTGTTACCATGATGGCCTCTTCTTGGTGGAGTCCAGGAAGCGGACACGGTGTTGGAGTAAATGCTTGCGCAGGTTATCCTCTAGTTTCTCGCTCGCGCTTTGCCTCCTCTTCTCGCTCTCTTTTGCGAATAAGTTAGCCACCATATTTTGCTAGTCGCTTGCTGCAGCTCCACTTATATTTACCTTGCCTTACCTATAAGCTTAAATAGTCTTGATCGCGAGGGTGCGAGATTGCTGAGTCCCTGTGTCTCACAGATTACTATTACACTAGATGCAGGGCCTGATGATTCCGCTCCAGGAGACGCGTTTGAGCTCAAGTGGGAGTTCGACGAAGACTCTCAACGATACTATGTTTCTTTTCCTAATGATCAGTAGTGGTGCCCAGTTGGGGGTGATCGGGACCGTGTCGCATGTTGGCTTATCTTTTATTTTGGCGCCGTAGTCGGGCCATCAGTGTTTGGATGATGTAATGTTATTTATGTACTTGATTGACGTTGCTAGTGTAAGCCAACTATGTTATATCCCCTTTTATTATCTATATTACATGGGATGTTGTGAAGATTGCCTAACTTGCGACATATGCCTTCAATGCGATTATGCCTCTAAGTCGTGCCTCGACACGTGGGAGATATAGTCGCATCGAGGGTGTTACAAGTTGGTAATCAGAGCCTTCCCCGACCTTAGGAGCCCCATTGCTTGATCGTTTTTAGCAGCCGAGTTGTGTCTAGAAAAAATGTTTTGAGTCATTTAGGAATTATATATCGGAGAGTTTAGGAATTCTTTTTACTTCCCAGTCTCCTCATCGCTCTGGTAAGGCATCCTGACGTAGAGTTTTGACTCTTCTCTTCTCAAGTTTCACTAAAAAAAATTTTAGGATCACGCGGGTATCTTGGAATCGTTTCGATGGTTTTATGATGAGAACATTGTCTTGGTGCCTCCTGTCAGGGGTTTTGTGGAAGTGTCCCGGGGAGTTGAGCTCCGAGGTGTTGTCGTCATAATTTTATCGTTGCAGTTCTGGAATACCTGAGTTCAGTACACCGACATCAAAAATCTCTTTTATGCAGCTTGTTGGTGAGATAACCTCGACGCCACCCAGTACTGGGGCGGGAGTTCGGGAGTATCACCATAACTTGTATAACGGATGCTTTTCGAAGGTTGAGTTAGATGGTTTCCGAAGTTTTTCTTGGTTATGTGTTGAAGGATGGATACAGCTGGATGTAGGATTTGCTAGTTTGGGTGAGATATTATGCTTCCCCTGTATCCCCAACACCTGATTGCATAACCGGAAAGGTTCGGGAGTTTCATAGGTGGGAATTCTCGTAGCTCTAGTTCTTCTTCCACGGATATTGGTTTGAGATTGGGATTTCTTACCGATTATTCGTTCTTGATCCGTACCTTGTTGATTTATTTCTCTACCTTAATTCTAAGTGGCTTCTCAACTTATGGATATGTGACCATTTCAAGAGGAATGCATTCGTTCATTTTGTTCGGATGTGAAGACTATATGTTGCAATTTTCATTCCGTTGGATTCAGCTTCAATATTTGTCTATCAATGTGCTAATGGATGTCAACCTCTTCAGGATGGCTCCTCCAACGCGCACGACTCCGAATCCTGATCTGCCACCACCTCCCCCTCCTCCGGAGGCATGGCAAGCTGTGATGGCCGCAATCAATGCAAACACACAGTTGATCATGCAAATTCTTCAAGAGCGCAATCAAGGCAACCAAAGGAACCAAGGCAACAATCAAAATCACTTTGCTACACTCAACCAGTTCCTTACTAACGGGCCAAAGACTTTCAGCAATTGTGTTGAGGCAACCGATGCTGACGATTGGCTTGTGGATCTGTGCAAGCATTTCGAGTGCAGTAACGTCAGGCCTAAGGACTTTGTCAAGTTCGCTTCCTTCCAACTCAAAGATCAAGCTGCAGAATGGTTCCAGCAATACAAGGATTCCAGAGGTGGACGTGTTATCACTTGGGATGAATTCCGTCGAGATTTCAGAGCTCATCATATTCCTCAGAGCGTGGTTGAAAGCAAGCGTGAGGAATTCCGCAACCTGAAGCAAGGCTCTTTGTCTGTCTATGACTACAACAAGTTGTTCCAGAAGCTCGCCCGTTTTGCTAAGTAGGACGTACCTGATGAGAAGAGCATGATATACCAGTTCAGGGGTGGTCTCAGAGAAGAAATTCAGCTAGCTCTTGTTCTCTTTGAGCCCTTGAGGTACGATGAGTTCTACAACATGGCACTGAAGCAAGAGGCTGCTCAACTGAGGTGTGATGCTTCCAAGAAGCGAGTCAGAGATGTTACTCCTTCTTCCTCTACTCAAGTGGCCAAGCAGCAGAAGTATTGGCTTCCTCCTCCTCCGTTCCGTCAGCCGTATCAGCAGAAGAGCAAAGGTGGCAGTGGATCTTCCCACCCACCCAACCCTGGCTTTCAGAACAAGACTTCGTCTCAAGCTCCAAGATCGAGTGCTCCGTATCACCGTCCGCTTTCAGAGGTCACATGCAACAAGTGCCAACAGAAGGGTCACTATGCCAACAAGTGTTTCAACCAGAGGCGTCTTCCTCCTCCTGTGAGATCGGCAAGTACAGCTGTGGTCAAGCATAACCCTAAGCACGCCAAGGTCAACTTGATGAATGCAACCTAGGTAGAGGACTCGTCAGATGTCATCATGGGTAACCTTCCTGTTAATGATATTCCAGCTAAAGTTCTTTTTGACACTGGTGCGCATTCTTTCTTGTCATGCCCTTTTGCATCGAAGCACAATGTTGATACTGAGATCATGCCCAAAGTCATGCAAGTTGTTTCTCCCGGCAAGCTTTTGACTTCTAGTTTGGTTGCTCCCAATATCTCTATCACATTGGGTGACTACAAGTTTCTCTCTTCTCCGGTGGTTCTTGGTAACTCGGATATTGATCTTATTCTCGGAATGGATTGGCTTTCTAAGCACAAGGCTCAGCTTGATTGTGCAGCCAGGCAGATTCAATTGACTCATTCATCTGAGGATGTAATTGTTTTTGTCGCTCGTGATGATACTATCTGTCTGTTTTCTCTCAATGAGAAGGGTGAACTCGATGCCATCTCGCAAATTCCAGTCGTTTGCGAATATCAAGACGTCTTTCTAGAAGAGCTTCTAGGAATGCCTCCGCACCGGCCAGTTGAATTCGTTATTGATCTTGATCCTGGCACGGAACCTGTGTGCAAGCGTCCTTACAAGCTCGGACCTGAAGAGTTGAAGGAGCTGAAGAAGCAACTCGATATTCAAGAAAGAATGGGTCTCATCCGGCCTAGTTCTTCTCCGTGGGGTTGTGGTGTTCTTTTTGTTAAAAAGAAGGATGGAATGGACCGACTTTGTGTTGATTACCGTCCATTGAACAAGAAGACCATCAAGAACAAATACCCACTTCCCAACATCAACGAGCTATTCGAACAACTTAAAGGTGCCCAAGTATTCTCCAAGCTTGATCTCCGTATGGGTTATCATCAGATTCGAATCCGTGAGCAAGATATTCCCAAGACGGCTTTCAGAACAAGCTATGGTTCATATGAATACACTGTCATGTCTTTTGGCCTCGTCAACGCTCCTCCGACTTTCTCTCGCATGATGAACTTCATCTTCAACGCCAACATAAATGACTTCGTTTTGGTCTATCTCGACAACATTCTGGTCTTTTCGAAGAACAAAGAAGATCATGCCAAGCACTTGCGTTTGGTGCTCGATAAGCTCAGGGAACATCAGTTCTACGCCAAGTTCTCCAAGTGTGAATTTTGGCTCGATGAGGTTCTTTATCTTGGTCATATCATCTCTGCCAAGGGCATTGCCGTGAATCCTGAGAAGGTGTCTGCAATTGTGAATTGGGAACCTCCTCAGAACGTGAAGCAACTCCGTAGCTTCCTCGGTCTCGCAAGCTATTGCCAAAGATTCGTTGAAAACTTTTCTAAGATCGCGAAGCCTCTCTCTAATCTTCTCCAGAAGCATGTCAAGTACGTTTGGTCTCCGGAGTGTGACATTGCTTTCAACACTTTGAAAGAGAAATTGATCACTGCTCCAGTTCTAACTCCGCTTGATGAATCCAAGCCGTACGAGGTCTTTTGTGATGCCCTCTCCAAGGTCTTGGCACAGTTTTGATGCAAGAGAATAAAGTTGTTGCTTATACCTCTCGCCAGTTGAAGCCTAATGAGAAGAACTACCCCACTCATGATCTCGAGTTGGCGGCAGTTGTGCATGCTCTTTTGACTTGGAGACATCTCTTATTGGGAAGAAAAGTGGACATTTTCACTGATCACAAGAGTCTCAAGTACATCTTCACTCAGCCTAATCTCAACCTCAGGCAAACTCGATGGGTCGAAATGATTCAAGAGTATTATTCGAGTATCGAGTATACTCCAGGCAAGGCCAATGTGATTGTTGACGCATTGAGCAGGAAAGCTTACTGCAATAGTCCGATTCTCAAGCCTTATCAACCCGAGCTTTGTGAAGCTTTCCGAAAACTTAATCTGCAAGTTGTTCCGCAAAGTTTCCTCGCCAACCTTCAAGTCTCTCCTACCTTGGAAGACCAGATTCGCCAAGCCCAGCTTCTTGATGCTATGGTGAAAAAGGTGAAGATTGGGATTGCCAAGAGTCAACCCAAGTACAGGTGCTACCGCCTTGACAACAAGGATACTCTCTTCTTCGAGGATCGTATTGTTGTGCCCAAAGGTGACCTCCGTGAAGTGATCATGAACGAGGCTCACAATTCTCTCCTCTCCATCCACCCTGGGAGCACGAAGATGTATCAGGACCTCAAACTGGCTTATTGGTGGACTCGAATGAAGCGCGAGATTGCTCAATTCATGAATGAATGTGATGTCTGCAGAAGAGTGAAGGCAGAACACCAAAGGCCAGCTGGTCTCCTCCAACCTCTTGCCATTCTAGAATGGAAGTTTGACCACATTGAAATGGACTTCGTGACTGGGTTTCCAAAGTCCAAGCGTGGCAATGATGCTATATTCGTTGTCATCGACAAACTCACTAAAGTGGCTCACTTTCTACCTATCAAAGAGTCGATCACTGCAGCTCAATTGGCGGAACTCTATACCTCTTGAATTGTCTCTCTGCACGGTATTCCACAAGTGATCTCTTCAGACCGTGGCAGCATTTTTACCTCCAAGTTTTGGGATTCTTTTCAGAAGGCCATGGGCACCAACATCCGCTTCAGCACAGCTTTCCATCCTCAAACTAGCGGTCAAGTCGAGCGTGTCAACCAGATTCTTGAAGATATGCTCAGGGCTTGTGTGATCTCCTTCGGAATGAAGTGGGAGGATTGTCTTCCTTATGCTGAATTCTCCTACAACAACAGTTTTCAAGCAAGTTCGGGCAAGGCCCCATTTGAAATTCTGTATGGCAAGAAGTGCCGCACCCCTCTCAACTGGTCTGAAACCGGTGAACGTAAGCTTTTGGGTAATGACTTAATCACAGAGGCAGAGGAAATGTGCAAAGTCATTCGTGATAACCTCAAAGCAGCCCAATCCCGCCAGAAGAGCTACTATGATAGTAAGCACCGTGATTTGGCTTTCGAGATCGGAGATCATGTTTACCTCCGCGTCTCTCCTATGAAAGGTACTCGTCGCTTCGGTATCAAAGGGAAGCTTGCCCCTAGATACGTGGGACCTTTCAAGATTGTCAGCAAGAGAGGCGACCTCGCCTATCAACTCGAGCTTCCTTCAAACTTTTCAAATGTTCATGACATGTTCCATGTCTCTCAACTCCAAAAGTGCTTCAAGACTCCTGACCGCACCGTCAACTTCGAGGACATTGAGCTCCAAGAAGATCTCTCCTATCGTGAGCACCCAATTGCTATTCTTGAAGAGACTGAACGCAAGACTCGCAACAAGTCAATCAAATTTCTCAAAGTCAAGTGGTCACACCATTCCGACCGTGAAGCTACCTGGGAACGCGAGGACCACCTCTGTTCTGAGTACCCGGCGTTCTTTCAGTCCTAGATCTCGAGACGAGATCCTTTCGTAGTGGTGGAGTGTTGTAACACCCCGGATGTAACTTTCCCAATTTGTACTCCAACTCCTGCCGTTTCCGGCGTTAAGTTATTTTATTTTCTCGGGTTCGGGTCTTTCTCCGTGTGTTGTTGTCATTGTCATGCATCTCATATCATGTCATCATGTGCATTGCATTTGCATACGTGTTCGTCTCATGCATTCTAGCATTTTCCCCGCTGTCCGTTTTGCATTCCGGTGCTTCGTTCTCCTCCGATGGCCATTTCTACCTTTCTTTCGTGTGTGGGGATTAAACATTTCCGGATTGGACTGAGACTTGCCAAGCGGCCTTGGTTTACTACCGATAGACCGCCTGTCAAGTTTCGTATCATTTGGAGTTCGTTTGATACTCCAACGGTTAACCGAGGGACCGAAAAGGCCTCGTGTGTGTTGCAGCCCAACACCCCTCCAATTTGGCCCAAAACCCACCTAAACCCCTCCTATCATCTAGAGCGTAAGATCACGATCGCGTGGCCGAAAACCACACCTCATTTGGACTCTCCTAGCTCCTTCTACCTATTAAAAGGCACCCCCTCCCGAAATTTCGGATCAAATCCACCCTAACCTAGCCCCCTTCGCCTCTCCGCGCGCCGGACGTGTTCGGACGCGCCGGACATCGCCGCCGTCCCCAACCGGGAGCTGCCACATGGCCCCCTCGGACCACATCATCGCCCCGCGCCGCCAGGCCCGCTCGGGCCCGTCCCCGGCCCTCCCCGGCCCAGCCTGCCGCCGACCGCCGCCCGCGGCCGCTCCGCTTCTCCTCCCAAGCCGGCGCCGCGCTCCACCGCCTCCGCCGCGGCTCCGCCACTCCGGCCGCCGCCACCATCACCGAGGCCGCCCCGCCCGGCCACCGCTCCGGTCCCGCGCCTCCCTCTACTCCGGTGCCGCCCCGGCCTCTCCTCCCCTCAGCCTCCTCTTCCTCCCTCTACTCCGGCCGCCGCACGGCCATCGATGCCGGCAAGACCCCGGCGAACCTCGGGGCACGTGCAAACCCTAGATATGGGAGGTGGTTTTTCTTCTAAGTCCTAAAAATCCCAGATCCATATGCTCCTGTTCATCGTGCCGTATCTCCCTATCCGTAACTCCGTTTTTGGCATATAGCATATCAAAATGTTCATCTCAGAGAGTACATCATTTCTTTCCATTGCATAATTTTCATTTGAGTTCATCTTGATGCCCTAAATGCTGTTAGAAGAGGGCTACTTGAGATATTTGTCAGATCTACTGCTCCATTTAGATATTTGTCATTTTTGCCATGATTATTGTGTGCATGATATGCCCTTGAGTTCTACATATGTTTTGTTAAGGGTTTTGTCATCTTTCCAGAGGTGCAACCCATGTATTTTTGTGATGTGTGTGGTGACTAGCACAAGCTTGCCAAGTGGTGCACTTGGTAATGCTGATTTCAGGGACTTAGCATTTCCACTAAGTCCTTGATCTGTTTATCTCATGATGCCTTATGTTCATGTTGTTTCATAATGATCCGTGCCTCTTTTGAGGATGATCAGTTAGGATGTTTTATTAATCCTGTAGTGCTCTATCCATCCATGTCTTTGTTTGCAATTATGGAGCACCCTAGCTTGAGTCAATCGAGCTCTACTTTTTCTACTTTGTGAATCTAGGCAGCTTGTCAACTTGTTTGCAATTTTGCCGATGATGTTGTAGTTGATCCGTGCATGCTATGCTATTGTTCTTGCCATGTATAGCTTGCATTTTGTGTATTCTTGATGGGTGTATGATTAGCTTATCTTGACTTGCACCGTAGTGAGTGCGTCGAGCTCGTAAACATGCCTACTTGAGTTATGTTTCAGCATGTGCCAGTTTTCACTAAGTCTGAAAACTGATTATGTTTTTGCTATGTTCACATGCTTGCAATTGTATTTTCTGATCCCTTTTGGCTCAAGGTCACTAAGGGACTTTTGTTAAGATCTTTGAGTAGCTCCATTCCATGCTTTACTTTGCCATGTTCAGGTCCTGTAGCATGTAGTTTTGTTGCTCCGGAAAGTGCTACCTCATCTGAAATTCCAAACAAGTGTTAATTTCACTAAGTCTGAAATCTGTTTGCCATATGCATTTTTGCCATGCTTGTTTGAACTTGTTAATGGATGAATTGGCCATAGCTCAGTGCTAGAATTTTGTTAAGCATCATGAATTCATCCCTGACATGTATTTTAATGCCATGTTTGGGTGCTGTAGCATGTTCATCTCGTTGCATTTAGATGGCTACTTGCTGTAAATCGCAGACCGGTGTCATATTTGAATCGCTTGCCATTTCCAAACCGTAACTCCGATTCCGGCGTTGTTTATATCGTTTTCAAGCAATTTCATCTCATCTTTCCAGTGGCACACTTGGATTCCCAAGTTGAGGACAGGTTCATGCATTCCTTGTCAAATCTTGCATATGCATCCCACATCGCATCCCGCATAGCATACCATCTTTGCATCATGTTGTTTGATCCTTGCACGTGGTTGATTGTGTCTTTGTTGCTTGTTTGTCTTGTTGGGTAGAGCCGGGAGACAAGTTCTCTAACGAGGAGCCCATTGAGTTTGCTTTCGAGGATCCAGTCAACTCTGACAACTGTGCAGGCAAGATGATCATACCCTCGAAATCACTACTATCTTTGCTATGCTAGATTGCTCGCTCTTTTGCTATGCCAATGCTACGATGCCTACCACTTGCTTTCAAGCCTCCCAAATTTCCATTTCAAACCTCTAACCCACCATGTCCTAGC
Organism: Triticum urartu; assembly: GCF_003073215.2. NCBI lineage: Eukaryota > Viridiplantae > Streptophyta > Magnoliopsida > Poales > Poaceae > Triticum > Triticum urartu. The sequence goes on along the minus strand of NC_053027.1, from coordinate 327,105,182 downwards.
AAACTGTTGATTGGCTATGTTACCGCTTTGCTCAGCCCCTCTTATAGCGTTGCTAGTTGCAGGTGAAGATTGGAGGCCGTTCCTTGTTGGAACATTTTTTTACTTGATGGGATATCATTATATTGCCATGTTATCTTAATGCATCTATATACTTGGTAAAGGGTGGAAGGCTCGGCCTCTCTCCTAGTGTTTTATTCCACTCTTGCCGCCCTAGTTTCCGTCATACCGGTGTTATGTTCCCGGATTTTGCATTCCTTACGCGGTTGGGTTATAATGGGAACCCCTTGATAGTTCATCTTGATTAATGCTTTTCCAGCAATGCCCAACCTTGGTTTTACCATTTGCCACCTAGCCTCTTTTCCCTTGGGTTTCCGGAGCCAGAGGGTCATCTTATTTTAACCCCCCCCCTTGGGCCAGTGCTCCTCTGAGTGTTGGTCTGACTGAGTAGACTGCGGGGCCACCTCGGGGCAATTTGAGGGTTGGTTTTACTCGTAGGATGTCTCATCTGAGTGTGCCCTGAGAACGAGATATGCGCAGCTCCTATCGGGATTTGTCGGCACATTCGGGCGGTGTTGCTGGTCTTGTTTTAACCTGTCGAAGTGTCTTGAAGAACCGAGATACCGAGTCTGATCGGAACGTCTTGGGAGGAGGTCTATTCCTTCGTTGACCGTGAGAGCTTGTCGTGGGCTAAGTTGGGACTCCCCTGCAGGGATTTGAACTTTCGAAATCCGTGCCCGCGGTTATGGGCAGATCGGAATTTGTTAATGTCCGGTTGTAGATAACTTGAACCTTAACTTAACTAAAATGAATCAACTGAGTGTGTTACCGTGATGGCCTCTTCTCGGCGGAGTCCAGGAAGCGGACACGTGATGGCCTCCTCTAGTTTCTCGCTCGCGCTTTGCCTCCTCTTCTCGCTCTCTTTTGCGAATAAGTTAGCCACCATATTTTGCTAGTCTCTTGCTGCAGCTCCACTTATATTTATCTTGCCTTACCTATAAGCTTAAATAGTCTTGATCGCGAGGGTGCGAGATTGCTGAGTCCCTGTGGCTCACAGATTACTATTACACCAGATGCAGGGCCTGATGGTTCCGCTCCAGGAGACGCGTTTGAGCTCAAGTGGGAGTTCGACGAAGACTCTCAACGATACTATGTTTCTTTTCCTGATGATCAGTAGTGGTGCCCAGTTGGGGGTGATCGGGACCGTGTCGCATGTTGGGTTATCTTTTATTTTGGCGCCGTAGTCGGGCCATCAGTGTTTGGATGATGTAATGTTATTTATGTACTTGATTGACGTGGCGAGTGTAAGCCAACTATGTTATCTCCCCTTTTATTATCTATATTACATGGGATGTTGTGAAGATTGCCTAACTTGCGACATATGCCTTCAATGCGATTATGCCTCTAAGTCGTGCCTCGACACGTGGGAGATATAGTCACATCAAGGGTGTTACAAGTTTTGAGGGCGCACTTGAGCGCCGCTAGAGCCTCCTTGGTATCTCCAACTACGATGAGGACGTCCTTGCTCCCGGGCATCTTCATGAGGTTGTAGGCCGGATGGGTCGCCACGATGAACTAAGCCAGAGCCGGGTATCCGAGGATGGCGTTGTACGGGAGGCCGATGCGGGCGATGTCGAAGTCGATCAGCTCGGAGCGGTACTTATCGCGGGTGCCGAAGGATACAGGAAGGCGGAGCTGCCCCAAGGGGCTGGTGGAGCCGTCGCTGACCCCGGAGAAGGGCTTGCTGGGTTGGAGCCGTTGGAGTGGCACATGAAGAAGGCTGAAAGCCTCCATGGAAAGCACGTTGAGACCGGCGCCGCCGTCAATGAGGGTCTTGGTGACAGCTACACTGGAGATGGTGGGCGTGCACAGCATTGGGAGCACGCTCGAGCCGATAGTGGTGGCGGGGTGGTCCCCCGTGTCGAACGTAAGGTCGGCCTTGGGCATCGCCCAACCCGGGGGAGCTCCTTGCCACGCGGAGGCGGCGCCAATCTGGCGAAAGAACGACTTGGTCTGACGGACCAAGGGTGGTGCTCGTGAGCCGCCGAGGAGGGCCGCGACGGCGAGGGGCGCCGGTGCCGCGAAGCGCGCGACGAAGAGACCGCGCAGCTCCTCCCAGGAGGTCATCGAAGATCCTGGCAAGCTGAGCAGCCAGGCGCGTGGCACGCCGGCCAAGGCCAGGGGGAACCAGTTGTTCATGACCTGGTCGTCGCCTCCGGCTTCGAGGACGGCCTTCTCATACGCCTGTAGGAAGGCCGCCGGATCTGCCGCGCCATCGTAGCGGGGTGGCATCTCTGGCTTGAACTTGCGCGTCCACCGCACCTGCTGCAAGGTGTGGGTGAAGGTCCGGACGCCCGCGGCGCATCCGCAGGCGCCCGCTGGCTTAACCTGAGGGGTGGCGTTTGCCATGGAGATGGACGAAGCAAGCGGAGAGGCAGAGCTTCGGCGCACCCCCTACCTGGCGCACCAAATGTCGTATTTCGGGTTCCGGCAAAACCCTTGAGCTTCGAACACTTGGGTGCGCATGGAGATCTTTCCTCCCTCTAGCTCACGCCCTCACCGTGATCTCAAGGCTCAGCGCGTCGAACTCGCAGAATAAAGGGACACAAGATTTATACTGGTTCGGGCCACCGATGTGGTGTAATACCCTACTCCAGTGTGGTGTGGTGGATTGCCTCTTAGGCTGAGGATGAATAGTTACAAGGGAATAACAGCCTCCCGTGGAGAGGTGCTCTTGTGCTTGACGAGTTTGTGCCTTGGTGGAATGGATCCGGTCCAAGATGAGATGCCTCCCTATGATGGTGGCTAGTCCTATATATAGAGGCCCAGGTCCTCTTCCCAAATATTAGGCGGGAAGGGATCCCACAACGGCCAATTTGAAGGGGGACAACTAGTACATGCTATCCTGACAAAAGATGGTCTTCGCCTGCCAAAGGCTCTGGTGATGACGCCATCCTGGCCTCCACGGTGACCTTCGTCCTGCCGTCCTGCTGGTCTTGGTCTTGTTGCACCGATAAGGAAACCTTTTCTTGACGCCTCGGGACTCTGCGCCTGCGCTTGCCTCTTTAGCACCAAAGAGGAAACGAGGACACTGCGCGCGCTGTCACCCGCCTGGCGCCCTCCTGGCCCTGGTCGTCATGGCTTGCGTCACAGGAACCTCGCGAGGCACCCCTTTCCTCGATCTGGGTCCTTTGGCTAATAGCACATTATTGTGCAGTTGCAGGAATCAGTCTAATATTTAGGTTTCTTACAATTTGGTCTTGCACATGTAGGTCCTGCTGTCAGAGGCTTAGGCCCACTGTTCGACCCATTTTGCATATGGGGAAATGAGATGTCCATGAATATCAGTCAAGTCAAGAAACTCAGAAAGATTGTTAGGATGAAGAAACTTGCGACGAATAACAGCAAGATCTTTGTTTGCACAATGAAGAAGACATCAGTCAATTATAGGATGGTACCAACTCTTTTACCTTGTTTTTACCCCTTGCCCCATTTTAAAAATTTACAACAACAATTTATGCATAGCTTTGTTTTCAGTACTTTTCAAAGCTGTTCACTGGTGATTACCTCTCAAACCACCTGCATGGCACTACTGCGGGATGGTCCAAATGCGACAGTCGAATCAGAGACCCTTCGACGAAACTGTGTGCGATGCCATAATCGCAAATGGTGGTGTAAAAAACCTGTCAAAAAAGGTGCAAAACGTTTGCAATGATAGATGCATCGAACATGGTTCAGAATTTAGTTGCGTTTGCGATGCAGGGCATACGGTTCAGCTTAGAGAACTATTTGTGATGAGGAGGCACAAAAGAAAACAGGTAACTAGATGAAGGCGTGTTGGTGCACAAAAGGAGGGGTCCTATTTTGTACCCCTTTACTTGTGCGCGGGAAATTGGAGCCGCGCCTGCGGCCACACCCAGCGGGGCAGAGGAAGGAGGCAAGGCCACAAGATAACCAGAACAACGCCAAGACTAGAGACACAAAGAGCAAGAGGGCGAGGTGGACTCCCCCGGCGAGACCCTCACCGGGGTGGCCTCTGCAGCCCCGGTAAGAACCTTGCCGGGGCAACTTGCCCAACGCTAGGAGAGCGCGCCACCCTTGAGCCCAAGGGTTCCAACATCATCAACCACATTAGAACCAAGGCGGGGAGGCACCTCCATGATGGCATGCATATCTTTGTGAAGATCATAAGCACACAAGATCAGATGAGGACCAGAAGACGACGATCCTCGGCAAGATCCTTGCAAAGGAAATCCACGAGACTCCCGGCAAGATCCTTGCCGGAGACGATCGCGATGCCATGGCAAGACCCTTGCCGGGGCCCCGGCAAGACCCTTGCCAAGGACACCTACGGGGCCACAGCCAGGCCCACGTTAGCCAAGAATCCACCGCCATTCCCATACAGCTGCCAGCCCAACCAGTTGGGAAGGCACCTATGTGGCGACGCATGGCCTCCAGGCCAACTCAGCAAGCACCTACGTGGTGGCATGCGGATCTTCGTGAAGACCCTACCACCACACCATCTCAGCAGCCTGCCAGCTTACGTGGCACTTGTAAGTGCATCTAGTGCCACCCCTAGTTGGTTTTGGAGTATTGACTACAAACCTAGTTGAGGGACTAATGTGTTTGTGAGAATTGCAGGAAAACATAGGTAGAAGCCCCTCATTGATTCGGTTTTACTACCAGAGATGACCAATAAAAATGTATGAAGACATTGAAGACAAAGGTGGTATATGAAGATAGTCACATTGAAGACTATGACAACAGAAGACACGTTATGAAGCCTATGGAGCTCGAAGACTTAGATCTTTCATAGTTCTTTTTATTTTGTGTTGAGTCATAGGAACCACCATACTGTTAAGTGGGGTCCAGGAGAACCAGTCAGAATGACTGAAGTGATGCCTAAATCAAAAACCTATGTCTTCGAGTGAAGACAATGAGAGCGAATCTTGTCCAGAGCCGGACAAGTCAGCTTTACTTGTAGCCCAAGTAAAGTTGCCATGAGAGTTCGAAATCTGACCGTTGAGACACGTGTCAGTTCCTTAGTGACCCAGGGTCATTTCGGACAAATCAAGTCGGGTTGCCAAGTGGCTATAAATAGCCCACCCCCACAACCATAAACGGTTGGCTGCTCAGATTTCAGTGCACGGCTTTTGTCGTTTGAGAGCAACCCACCTCGAAGCCTTTGAGAGAAAATTCCTAGTGAGGAGAAAAGCCCTAACCACCCAGAGCCAGAGTAAATTGGGCATCACTTGAGTCTTCTTGTCTGTGTGATCTGAAGACTTATTACACTTGAGGACTGTGAATCCTCCAGACGGTTAGGCGTCGCGTTCAGAGCATCCAAGAGACATTGTGGATTGCCAGTGAACGAAGTCTGTGAAGGTTTGGGAGTCTACCTTGAAGACTTACCAGAGTGATTGGGCGAGGACTAAGTGACCTTAGCTCAAGGAGAATACGGTGAGGACTTGGTGTCCTGAACTGTGTGTTCAGGACTGGGTGTCCGGGACTGTGTGTCCTAAGGTTTAAATACCTAGCCGCTCCAACCAGACGTACAGTTGTCACAGCAACCGAAACTGGTCCAACATATCATTGTCTTCAACGAGTCACTGGTTTCATCTTCACTTCCTTCTCTTGCCGTTACTCATTATGAAGTCATTGCATGCTTGCTTTATCATTTGTCTTCACAACATGAATGCATGATCTGTTTGGCTTCATAACTTCTTCCTACTTGATCCTTATTACACTGAAGCTGTTTGTCACTGTGCTTTCACTCTATTGAATACATGACCATGGCTGGCCTAGTGTAATCTAACTTCCGCTGCATAGTAATAGGCATAATCTTCACTGTTTGTCTTCATAACTCCCAAGTTTTGAAGACTTTCATAAAAATCGCCTATTCACCCCCCCTCTAGTCGATATAACGCACTTTCAATTGGTATCAGAGCAAGGTGCTCCCTTGTTCTATGTGATTCGGTTTAACCACCTGGAGTTTTAGCTACGTCGACTGCAGGGATAATGAAAGTCTCCGCTGCGTGCCCCGTCTTCGATGGAACTGAATATCCCTACTGGAAGAATAAGATGCGAATGCATCTTGAAGCCATTGACGTCAACCTATGGTATGTCGTCGAGAACAGCGTTCCCAAGGCTGGAGAAGGTGTCATTGCTGCTGATGTCAAGAAGTTCACTCAACTGGACTCTACTGCCAAAAATATCATCTGTGGTCATCTGACAAAAGGACAGTATGGCCGTGTGAGTGCCTTGAAGACATCCAAGCTGGTCTGGGACTGGCTCTCCAAGGTCAATGAAGGCGTCTCAACCCAGAGAGATCAAAGAATCAGTGTTCTTCGCAACCTCTTCAACCGCTTCAAGCGAAATGACAATGAGAATGTCCAGCACACATTTGACCGACTCACTAACATCACAAATGAGCTTCAAGCCCTCGGCGCCACTGAAATCACCAAACATGAAATCGTCAAGACGCTGCTGAGATCACTTGATAGTTCGTTTGACATCCTGGCCCTAATGATTCAAGAACGTCCTGATTTCAAGACACTCGATCCGTCTGACATACTTGAGAGGCTCAACACACATGAGTTTCAGCTTTCTGAGAAAAGAGATATCTACGGTCCAAACTATGGGCGAACTCGCGCCTTGAAGGAAAAAGCTGTCTCCTCATCTGAAGAAGAATTTGACTACAGTTCTGATGATCCTGAAGACATTGGAAGAGAACTTGCAATGCTAGTGAGGAAGTTCCAAAAATTCACCAAGAAGAAAGGCTTCAGAAAATCTTCACGATCAAGCTCAAGGAATGATGAAGCTTCTGCTCATGACTACAAGAAGAAAACATGTCACAAGTGCAAGAAAACTGGACACTTCATCTCTGAGTGTCCTCGGTGGGACAATGAGAACAGAAGGAAGAAGAAGAGCAAGGAATATGATTCTGACGACAAGAAGAAAAAGAAATACTCAAAGTCTTCTTCCAAGTCTTCATCAAAGTCTTCATCACACAAGAAGAGCTCATCTGGCAAGGCACGTGCGTTTGTTGGAAAGGAGATGGATTCAGAGGAGGAGTCCGCATCTGAGGAGGCAGAGGTGGAGTCTGAGGAGGAGTCTGATTCTGGCATTGCGAGTCTGGCTACAGCATACGTTGCCAAGTCTATCTTCAACACTGAAGACAATGACTGCATCACCGACACCGACGCAAATGACAAGAACGACTCCACTCCTACCTACTGCTTCATGGCACGCGGTGCCAAGGTAAACACACGCACTACTCGCTATCAAACATCTAGTGACGATGACTCTGAATGTGATTCAAAACCTAGCTACAAAACACTTGCTAAAATTGCAACTGAACAACAGAAAGCTATGGAACATATTCAAAAATTGTTAGACAGAAGCGATGATCTGTTGGGTGCTGAAATGACTCGATCTGAATCCTTAATTGAAGACATAAAAAACCTTCACGTTAAGTATCAGGAACTTGAAGATCGTCATGATACTCTCTCAACAACTCATGAAAAGCTTTCCTATGATTATCTTCAAAGGAAGCAAGAAATTGAGAAATTGAGAGCGGCTCATGAAGATCTTCAAAAGGAAAACGAGTCACTTCGCTCCGAACAGATCAGTCCCGCTCAGGAAGGATTTGAACCACCATGTCTTAAATGCATTGAGCGTGATAATGCTAATTCTGTTGCTGAATGTTCCACTGCTACTGCTGTTGCAATATCTTCAACTGTTGATGTGGTGACTAACCCCTCTGCTGAGGATACCACTGCTATTGCTGATGAGAATGCTAGGTTGAAGACATTGCTTGAAACAGGGATGTACAAAAGTCTTAAAGGACATCAGACATTATGTGATGTCCTCAAGAAGAAGATTCTGAACCGAAACCCTAGGAAAGAGGGTGTTGGGTTTGTGAGGAAAATAAATGCAGATGGCTCTTACTGGAAACCTGAGCAGTACCCCAAAACCACATGGGTTGCTGCAAAGGAAATTTTAGCAGATCCATCCAACTTATCTGGCTTCACTTGTGCTAACCCCATTATCATTGATGAATCCTTTGATGCAAACTATAAACTGTTTAAGAATCAGAATGGTGAAGTGTTTGCCAGGTACATTGGTACTAACTGCAGGAATGGACCGCCTATGAAGAAGATCTGGGTTCCGAGAAAGTGTCTGGAAAATCTTCCTGCGAATGTCTTCATGACACCTCACTTAAAGAAGACAAACCTCAGACCAAAGGCTTCATATGGTCCAAAGGCTTGATACAAACAGAGGACTCACCTGAGTCACACTAACGCAAATATTTTGCAGGGAAACTATACTCAGGCATATGAATATGAGAGCGGTTCATCGAACCGTGTTCATGTGACCAAAAATTACTCTGCTTATTCCTATGAGTATTATTGTCCACCTGCTAGACTGTTTGCTAAGGCTTCAAAGCCAAAATTCTCAGATGCTGCACTTAGACTTATTGCTTCTAAGCCACCCTTGAAGATGTGGGTGGTTAAGAAAGCTTAACTCTCTTTTGCAGGGAAAGGTCTCCAGCAGAAAAACAAAATCTTCTGATGCTATTGCTGGGGACCTTAAAAATCTTGTAGGGCGCAAGATAAAATGCCCGAATGGCATCATTATGTACTTCGTTCCTGAATCGCATGCTACTCTCCCTATTAGTCCTAATCTGGATCTAAGTTTTCATAACCCACTGGTTCGTCAAATGTTTATGCTTCACAATTCTCTTCGTGAAGCCTATCCCCCTAACTGTACTGTAGGGTACGACACTAGCGACTTCAAAGTCTTCAGAATGGATTATTGACAATGGGTGTACAAATCACATGACTGGCAGAAGAAGCCTTCTTATGGACTCAACACTACGTCCATCCGACAAGAGCCACATCACATTTGCTGACACTGGTAAAAGTAAGGTATTGGGTCTAGGTAGAGTTGTAATCTCAAAGGATCAACACATGGATAAAGTCATGCTTGTTGAATCCCTTGGCTTCAACTTAATGTCTGTCTCAATGCTTTGCGATTTGAATATGATTGTAATGTTTGGAAAATATCGTTGCCTGGTGCTAATGGAATCTGACAAATCTCTAGTGTTTGAAGGGTATCAGAAAGGTGATTTGTACGTGGTAGATTTCTCAGCAGGACCACAACTTGCGGTATGTCTTCTTGCAAAAGCTTCAGAATGCTGGCTTTGGCATCGGAGGCTTGGGCATGCTGGCATGAGGAACCTCCACACCCTTGCGAAGAAGAAGCATGTCATAGGCATCGAGGGCATCAAGTTCAAGAAAGATCACTTATGCGGTGCCTGTGAAGCAGGGAAGATGACAAGGGCAAAACATCCTTCGAAGACAATCATGACTACTACACAACCCTTAGAACTGCTCCACATGGATCTTTTCGGTCCCACTCACTACTCAACTTTTACTACTTCTGCTTGCCTCTATGGCTTCGTCATTGTTGATGATTACTCTAGATATACTTGGGTACACATAATCCTTTACAAGACTGAAGTGCAGGATGTCTTCAGACGCTTCGCCAATTGAGCCATGAACAATTTTGGCGCCAAGATAAAGCACATCCGAAGTGACAATGGCACTGAATTCAAGAACACTGGCCTTGATACATATCTTGATACCTTGGGCATCACACATGAATTCTCAGCTCCGTACACGCCACAGCAGAATGGCGTCGTCGAATGCAAGAACAGAACACTCATTGAAATGGCCAGAACAATGGTAGATGAATACAAGACTCCAAGAAAATTCTGGACTGAAGCCATTGATACTGCATGCCATACAATCAGTCGTGTTTATCTTCACAAGCTTCTGAACAAGACATCTTATGAACTCCTAACTGGCAAGAAGCCAAATGTCAGTTACTTCAGAGTATTTGGCCAAAATGCTGGATCAAGGACCCACATCACACCTCAAAGTTTGCACCAAAAGCACATGATGGCTTCATGCTTGGATATGGAAAGGATTCACACTCCTACAGAGTCTTCAATATCTTCCATTACAAAGTGGTCGAAACAGTGGATGTGCGGTTTGATGAAACAAATGGTTCACAAAGAGAGCAACTGCCAAATGTGCTAGATGAAGTTCCAGCTAGTGAATCAATCAAGCTTATGGGAACTGGAGAGATTATGCCTTCTGAAGCTCATCCTGAAGAAGAACTCATCATCTCAGCACCTGATCAACATGAAGACAATGCTCAGCATGAAGACATTCCTCCAAACAACAACGCAGATCAGCAAGAGCAAAGTCCTCGCCCTGTACATCCTCGTGTTGCAAATGAAGTGCAGATTGATAGAATAATTGACAACATCAATGCACCTGGTCCACTCACTCGTTCAAGGGCAACTCAGCTAGCAAACTTCTGTGGGCATTTTGCATTCGTCTCAATATCAGAACCCAAGAAAGTTGAAGAAGCCTTCATGGAACCTGAATGGATTCAAGCTATGCAAGAAGAGCTTCAACAGTTTGAGCTGAATAATGTATGGGAACTGGTTAAGCGTCCTGATCCACGGAAGCACAACATAATAGGCACCAAATGGATATACCGCAACAAGCAATATGAGCATGGTCAAGTTGTCAGAAACAAAGCTCGTCTCGTTGCTCAAGGATATACTCAAGTGGAGGGCATTGACTTCGATGAAACATTTGCTCCTGTGACTAGGCTTGAAGCCATACGCATACTGCTGGCCTATGCAAATCATCATAACATACTTCTATATCAAATGGATGTGAAAAGTTCCTTTCTCAATGGCAAGATTGAAGAAGAAGTGTATGTTGCACAACCACCTGGCTTTGAAAATCCCAAACATCCTGATATGGTATACAAGCTCAACAAGGCACTGTATGGCCTCAAACAAGCCCCTAGGGCCTGGTATGATACACTCAAGTACTTTCTGAAGAGCAAAGGCTTCATACCTGGTTCCCTGGATCCCACTCTTTTCACGAAGACATACGATGGTGAACTGTTTGTGTGCCAAATATATGTGGATGACATTATCTTCGGCTGCACCAATCAGAAGTATAGTGAAGAGTTTGGATATATGATGCAAGAGCAATATCAGATGTCCATGATGGGGGAGCTGAAGTTCTTTCTTGGTCTTCAAATCCGACAACAGAGCAATGGCATCTTCATATCTCAAGAGAAGTATCTCAAAGATTGCCTGAAGAAGTTCGGTATGCAAGACTGCAAAGGCTTCACAACACCAATGCCGGCCAAACATCATCTAGGTCCTGACGACAATGGTAAAGAGTTCGATCAAAAGGTATACCGCTCCATGATTGGGTCTTTGCTTTATTTATGTGCATCTAGGCCAGATATCATGCTTAGTGTTTGCATGTGTGCTCGATTTCAAGCGGCACCAAAGGAGTCGCATCACTTAGCTGTGAAGCGAATTCTTCGATATTTGGCTCACACCCCAACTCTAGGATTATGGTATCCAAAGGGCTCAGAGTTTGATTTGGTTGGATTTTCGGATGCTGATTATGCTGGTGACAAAGTTGATCGCAAGTCTACATCAGGAACATGTCACTTTATGGGACGATCACTTGTATGTTGGTCTTTAAAGAAGCAGAACTTTGTATCTCTCTCCACTGCTGAATCTGAATACATTGCTGCTGGATCTTGCTGCGCTCAGCTTCTGTGGATGAAGCAAACACTCAAGGATTATGGCATTCATCTGAAGCAAGTGCCACTTTACTACGACAATGAAAGTGCCATCAAGATTGCCAACAACCCAGTTCAGCACTCGAAGACAAAGCACATTGAAATTCGTCATCACTTTCTCAGAGATCATGTTGTGAAGGAAGACATTGATATCATACACGTCAACACTGAAGAGCAATTGGCAGATATCTTCACCAAGCCCTTGGATGAGAAGAGGTTTTGCAAGTTACGGTGTGAGCTAAATATCCTGGAATCCTCAAATGTCCTGTGATCAGGCACACATCCTAACACTTATGCGTATTGATGACTTAGATGTGCAACACACAAAGTAAAGTATATCTTCAATCAATGAAGACATACATTCTAAGTGTGAATACATTAATGTGGAATTTGACTTCGGAGCGCCACGATAATTGTGCGCCGTGTCTGGGTCTAATACTTCCTATACGGTGGGTAACGCCACCACCAAACGTTCCATTTTGAAGTGTTTAACCCTTGGCGTTACCTTGCAATATCTTCACATTTAGCTTGGCTTCGAACTCATTATGTCTTCATGATTATCTTCATTACGTTGATTATATAAATATATATGCTCTAGTGTTCTGTCCTCTACAGCATTCACTTATAGCTATGTCTTCTTGGTGGAATCTTTTGAACTAAGTGAATGTGATCGGACCCTAATCTCTCTATGCTTTCTATCTCAAACTCTATCTCTCCAAGTCATATGCATTCTGTTGAAACTGTCGAATGTCTTCACCGTGTCCTTGTCAGCTGAAGACATAGAGACAACCATAAAAGTCCGTTTTTAATGCTCATTCCTCCACATAAGACCTAGAGAAGCAGGAATGACCGCCCGACAACTTAGGCGTGCGTGGGACGTGGAACAAACCCCAAACTTCCGCTAACTGGCCACACGTGCCTCAAATGCGAACCGCCAGGGGCACCTGCGTAATAGCACAGTGCCGCCTCTGAGTCTATAAATTCACACTTACCGCGGTCATTATCTCCTTCTTCCACCCTCGCACGAACCCTAGCGCCACCGCTAGCACTCGACGACGCCGGAGACGAAGCGCTTCGCTGCCGCAACCTCTCCAACGCCGTCCTCACGCCGACCGCGGACATCGTCCTCTCCGCCATCGCCGTAGGTGTTTTCCGTCGCCAAGTTAGGGCACGGAGGACTGAACTGCTCGGCATCAACTTCCTTCCGTCTAGCAGTTCCAGTGTGAATTCCTACAGCATCACATAAACTCTCCTGAAGCCAGTTCCTGTTGGTCCAGAAAAGGAAGGCCTTTGAAGCCTTTGAAAGTTTTGAAGCCTTTCAAGTTAAAGTTTATGGCTTCAGTTGCAATAGCAAGAAAGGGGGGGAGACAGAGACGTGAGGGAACTTCCAAGGATCTGCCTGAAGACTTGGCAGAAATGTACAAAACAGATCCAGAAGAGAGCTATGGGCAACGCAAGACTCGAATCCAATGGATTCGACGCTATTGGGCAGAACAGTGGTTCAAATACCGCTTCATCACCCAGGAGTATGCCGAAAAGAATGCTATCAAGAGTCCATGGGGGGTATCCTATACAAGAACCTTGTACCCAGGACCAGAGATGAAGCCATTGCTCAAGGCTTCTACCCATGCATGGTCCGAGGACCACAGCCTGATGATGCTCATCCGTCGTCACTTCTCTGGTGTCGTGACGACAATCTCTTCAAACGCAACTTTCAGTTTGCTCAGCAGTCAGCGAAGCTAAACAAGAAGAAATTTGGGCTTGACTTCAACCCTGGTCCCTCCTCACCAAGGGCAGATGGCACACGTGACGCGGAACCCAATATGATCGGTCCGTTTGCCAATCTTGAGGGCCTGATCACACACATCTTAGTCCAAGGGACTACTGTGAATGACCCTCCAGCTGATTCTGAGTCTGATGGAGCTCCTGCTGTGCCGAAGCCAAAGCAGACAAAGAAACCAAAAGCTTCGAAGCCGGCCCCTGCCTCAAAAATCTCAAGGGCGAAGCCATTGAAAACTGCACCTCCTGAAGTCAGTGTGCAGTCTGAAGACGTATCCCGCGTCTCCAAGCCCCTGAAGGAAAAGGAGCCCCAGCAACAAACAGGCAAAGAGCTCACTGCTGCTGCCATATTGCGTAGTGAAGCCATTGATCTATCAAGCGATGAAGATCTGGGCGATGACGCACTAGAACAGCTCATCAAAAGCAAGGAGGAAGCAGAAATCTTCAACAATCTGCCTCTCTTTGATGTCGCCATCATCCAAAGCTTCATCGATGAATGGTTTGACACACCAGACATAAGCTTCAATGATCTGCAGCTGCCTGTTGGACTCAGCGTCGCCTTCCAAGGCGCAATTGCTTCAGAACTGGCCATTGCTCAGCGCATTGTTGAGCTGAAGCAGAAAATTGATCACGAAAAAGCTCAGTTCAAGAAGCACATGGCCAGCCTCAGCGTGCAGGAAGTGAGGAACTTCAAAATCATGCAGCATGATCTCAAAGAAAACTTTCTGAAGAAGCGTGCTGAAGCTCAAGGCTCGTGGGAAAGGATGAAGTCATTGGCTGACAAATGTGTTCAAGCCTACAACGAGGCTGAAAAGCGCAAGGCACTTGGGCGTCCAGGCATCGACCCCAAGATGGCCGCAAAGAAGAAGAAGCAGCCTGCTGTGAGTGAACCAGAGGCATCAAGACAAGCAGCCACACCGAATGTCTTCCCAACCGCCACGACTGGCTCGAAGCCAAAGAGCCGGTCAACAGCTTCAGAGCTAAAGAAGACAAGAGCTGCAGAAGCTAAAGCCAGAAAAAGGAAGAGCTCTGAAGCCTCTCCTACTGCTCCCAGCAAAAAGAAGCGCAAGACCAAGAAAACTAGGGCTGCTCCCATAGAGCCCTTGATGGTTGAACCCCTTTCTGTCATTCACCCCAATGCAGAAAGAAGACTGACAGTTCATGAGCCTGCTCCCACAGAGGCACCTGACGCTGAAGATATTCTAGCAGCCGTTCCAATAGCTGCTGAAGACATTGGTCATCAGGACAATGTGCAAGGTGATGCAGCCCCTCCTCAGCTTGATACAAGCGAACTCATCAGCATTGGACGTCCTTTGACGCCAATGGCACAAGATGAGTCATGGGCGGATCGCCCTCAGGAGGAAGAAGAAGACATTGAGGCTCAGCCCACTCCGACACCACAAGCGTCGTCTGCGTTCCGTAGGCTTCGCAAAGGTCCACGGCCTCCAGTCCAGTCTGCAGAAATTCCGGCTGCATCAGCCGAAGACAATGAAGAAGCACCTCCAGAACCCACTCCCTCGCTCCATCAAGATGCAGTTCCCCAGGAGAACGTGCCTGAAGTTGTCCCTCAAACTACTAACACTGAAGCCAATGTGGAGCCCGCACCACCAAATGCTTCAGTGGACAGCGAAGCCACTGAGCCAGACACTTCAGTTCCTGAGTCTGCTGCAGGTCCACAATTTGATTATCACATAGAGCACAGGCCTCATGTCCACAAGCCAGTCCCAAGGCTTCCAAGGTTCCCAGGTCCTGCATCAGCACCTGGCTCCTTTGATATAAACAGCTTCAAGGCAGACAACACATTTTTCAATAGCTCCAAGAACTCCTATTCAAGGGAAAGGATTGTATCAGATAGGTTTTGGAGCTATTCACAGCGCAGCTACTATTCATGCATCTTATACAGCCAAGGTCGCATCTTCCCTCACAAGCGCCTTGAGGTTGAAGCCATTGCTGGTCTGCCATGTCTTGAGGAAGCTTTGGACTGCTTCAGGCAAGTGGGTCTGCTGCCGTTCGTGACTGATGAAGAGCACTGGAACGAAGAGCTTCTGCTTCAGTTTTATGCCACTCTCCATATCAAAGGATACAACAAAGATCCGAAGACTTGGATCTTGGAGTGGATGACTGGAAATGTCCATCATGAAGCCAATGCATTTGATATCATTGAGCTCACCGGCCTGCCCACTCCAGGCGAATTCTTCGAAGAAGGCTGCCAACCACATTCTGAAGCTATTGAGAGTATTTTCCAGAGACCGGAACCAAATATGAGTCAGATTATCTCAATGATGAAGCCATTGCCTCAGGATGCACCCTATCCAACTGAGTTCTTCGTTGAAGACCTAGAGTACCTGCCCAGGACCATATATCATATTATCCGGTGGACTCTCTGGCCCATTAAGGGACACTCTCCATATGCCAAGATTGAGGGTGCAATGAAGACTCTCATATTCTATATCATGCATGGCAAATGCTTCAACGCACAGGATCTTTTCATACGACAACTTGCTGCGTCAGGCTCGGACTTATTTGGTCTAAAAATCTATGCCCCTTGGGTGATGAGGCTGATCAAACTGCACTCTACAATTTTGTATCAGCCCTCAGCCCGAAACCATTGCATCTTCCTGCCCGATGTGGATATCTCTGCTGAAGCAATATACCCTGAGCCTGCCAAGCAACCAATAAGTCTTCAGAATGCCGAACACCAGAGCTTCACGCAGAATGTTGAAGGTGTTGAAGCCATGTCCAGGGTCTATCCGATGGCTGGCACTACACGTGCACCAGCATCAACTGAAGCCACAGATAGCACAAACGCTCCAAGACCCAAGAAGCGTGCTCGTGTCCTCACTGACCGAGAGCTTCTTGTGGCCCTTCACCAAAAGCAAGATAGGCATCACGACTGGCTGAAACGTCAGATGAAAAGCCTCTTGGTGGATGTCAATCGTCTTCGCAACCTGGCCACCAAGAATGCCTTCGTTACACATGAGACTTGCCGTCATACGTGGAAAGGACTCTCAATGATCTGCACTGAAGCTGAACTTGAAGAGGATGGCTTCACAGAGCGCTTCAAATTTGACACCACACCTCCTAGGAGGGCTATGATGCGCAACACACCGTCTCTTGAAGACTCTGAGTATTCCTCATCTGCTGCCACCGTCACTGCGAGGATCATTGATGAAGATGATGATGCTACCTCACCACCACCCGCTTCAGCACCTCAAAGCTCAGCACCGCCAAACAACTCCACCGACCCTGCTGCACCTGGGAACGCGTAGAAAACTCTATGTCTTCAAACCTTTTTGGTCATTCTGACAAAAGGGTGAGAAGCATATGATGTTTATAGTCTTCAAGCGGGTCAACATGGGCAGGTGCCTTGTTTTGTTATACTTTGCTTCGTGTTTACAACTCTTGTTTTTGCTTCATTTGGTTCTTTTGAGTTGTAAACACTAAAACTCGATGGTCGTCTGCTACTTGTTTACCACTCTGTTTGCGAAGATAAATTCCGCATGTGCGACGATAAATTCCGCACTCATCTCATTCTGCAGACGTCCATTTTCCATTATGCATGTCATTATCTTCATATACTTTCACATGCATAGTGGATTGTCATCATAAGCTGAAGCTGATCTCCACAAGTACAACCTGCCATGTGCATTTGCATTCCAAAAGCAAATTAACTTATATGCACATCTTCAGGGGGAGCTCTTGCAACTTATGAAGACAATTCCTTTACAAACTTCACACTTTATATTCCCCGTTGAAAACTTCAACTAGTTTGTCATCAATCACCAAAAAGGGGGAGATTGTAAGTGCATCTAGTGCCACCCCTAGTTGGTTTTGGAGTATTGACTACAAACCTAGTTGAGGGACTAATGTGTTTGTGAGAATTGCAGGAAAACATAGGAAGAAGTCCCTCATTGATTCGGTTTTACTACCAGAGATGACCCCTAAAAATGTATGAAGACATTGAAGACAAAGGTGGTATATGAAGATATTCACATTGAAGACTATGACAACAGAAGACACGTTATGAAGCCTATGGAGCTCGAAGACTTAGATCTTTCGTAGTTCTTTTTATTTTGTGTTGTGTCATAGGAACCACCATACTGTTAAGTGGGGTCCAGGAGAACCAGTCAGAATGACTGAAGTGATGCCTAAATCAAAAACCTATGTCTTCGAGTGAAGACAATGAGAGCGAATCTTGTCCAGAGCCGGACAAGTCAGCTTTACTTGTAGCCCAAGTAAAGTTGCCATGAGAGTTCGAAATCTGACCGTTGAGACACGTGTCAGTTCCTTAGTGACCCAGGGTCATTTCGGACAAATCAGGTCGGGTTGCCAAGTGGCTATAAATAGCCCACCCCCACAACCATAAACGGTTGGCTGCTCAGATTTCAGTGCATGGCTTTTGTCGTTTGAGAGCAACCCACCTCGAAGCCTTTGAGAGAAAATTCCTAGTGAGGAGAAAAGCCCTAACCACCCAGAGCCAGAGTAAATTGGGCATCACTTGAGTCTTCTTGTCTGTGTGATCTGAAGACTTATTACACTTGAGGACTGTGAATCCTCCAGACGGTTAGGCGTCGCGTTCAGAGCATCCAAGAGACATTGTGGATCGCCAGTGAACGAAGTCTGTGAAGGTTTGGGAGTCTACCTTGAAGACTTACCAGAGTGATTGGGCGAGGACTAAGTGACCTTAGCTCAAGGAGAATACGGTGAGGACTTGGTGTCCTGAACTGTGTGTTCAGGACTGGGTGTCCGGGACTGTGTGTCCTAAGGTTTAAATACCTAGCCGCTCCAAGCAGACGTACAGTTGTCACAGCAACTAGAACTGGTCCAACATATCATTGTCTTCAACGAGTCACTGGTTTCATCTTCCCTTCCTTCTCTTGTCGTTACTCATTGTGAAGTCATTGCATGCTTGCTTTATCATTTGTCTTCACAACGTGAATGCATGATCTGTTTGGCTTCATAACTTCTTCCTGCTTGATCCTTATTACACTGAAGCTGTTTGTCACTATGCTTTCACTCTATTGAATACATGACCATGGCTGGCCTAGTGTAATCTAACTTCCGCTGCATAGTAATAGGCATAATCTTCACTATTTGTCTTCATAACTCCCAAGTTTTGAAGACTTTCATAAAAATCGCCTATTCACCCCCCCTCTAGTCGATATAACGCACTTTCAATTGGTATCAGAGCAAGGTGCTCCCTTGTTCTGTGTGATTCGGTTTAACCACCTGGAGTTTTAGCTATGTCGACTGCAGGGATAATGAAAGTCTCCGCTGCGTGCCCCGTCTTCGATGGAACTGAATATCCCTACTGGAAGAATAAGATGCGAATGCATCTTGAAGCCATTGACGTCGACCTATGGTATGTCGTCGAGAACAGCGTTCCCAAGGCTGGAGAAGGTGTCACTGCTGCTGATGTCAAGAAGTTCACTCAACTGGACTCTACTGCCAAAAATATCATCTGTGGTCATCTGACAAAAGGACAGTATGGCCGTGTGAGTGCCTTGAAGACATCCAAGCTAGTCTGGGACTGGCTCTCCAAGGTCAATGAAGGCGTCTCAACCCAGAGAGATCAAAGAATCAGTGTTCTTCGCAACCTCTTCAACCGCTTCAAGCGAAATGACAATGAGAATGTCCAGCACACATTTGACCGACTCACTTACATCACAAATGAGCTTCAAGCCCTCGGCGCCACTGAAATCACCAAACATGAAATCGTCAAGACGCTGCTGAGATCACTTGATAGTTCGTTTGACATCCTGGCCCTGATGATTCAAGAACGTCCTGATTTCAAGACACTCGATCTGTCTGACATACTTGAGAGGCTCAACACACATGAGTTTCAGCTTTCTGAGAAAAGAGATATCTACGGTCCAAACTATGGGCGAACTCGCGCCTTGAAGGCAAAAGCTGTCTCCTCATCTGAAGAAGAATCTGACTGCAGTTCTGATGATCCTGAAGACATTGGAAGAGAACTTGCAATGCTAGTGAAGAAGTTCCAAAAATTCACCAAGAAGAAAGGCTTCAGAAAATCTTCACGATCAAGCTCAAGGAATGATGAAGCTTCTGCTCATGACTACAAGAAGAAAACATGTCACAAGTGCAAGAAAACTGGACACTTCATCTCTGAGTGGCCTCAGTGGGACAATGAGAACAGAAGGAAGAAGAAGAGCAAGGAATATGATTCTAACGACAAGAAGAAAAATAAATACTCAAAGTCTTCTTCCAAGTCTTCATCAAAGTCTTCATCACACAAGTCTTCCTATTCACCCCCCCTCTAGTCGATATAACGCACTTTCAGCACTACATGCGTCGCTGGCCTAGATGCGTGTCGGAGTGAGGCGAAGCGGCAACGAACGGGACATGCCTCGTTGTCGTCCCCAATAAAGCAACATGACACCTAAGGAGCGAATTTAATGCACCTTGTCCCGTAATGACAAGAGATAAGCTTGTAAACTGTATACCTTTCCACCTCCTGTGTGCCACAGTGGCAACCCCTTTTGGCTATAAAAGGAGGCCCGTGGCGTACTGAGAGAGGATTCGGATCTTTTGAACTACACACGCACCGCAGCTAGTTCGAAAGCTCAAGAACACTCAAATATACACCAAAGCAGGATTAGGGTATTGCGCATCCTTGCAGCCCGAACCTGGGTAAACGGTCTTTGTGCTGGCTACCAGACCCGCTCTTTGCACAACCCCGCGCCCGCCAACCATAGAAGGGATCCAAGTGATTCCATAGGTGTCGTTTCCACTGACAAGGCGTGTGCGATATACAACATACAGTTCACTGGGATGAACTGTGTGTGATTAGGCAACACAATGGAAACGGTTCAACTAAACAAGATGTGTGTGATACGCGGCAAACAGGTCTGTAATCTGAAATGTGTGCAAAGACCAATAATAACACAGATGATTGCTACTAATAAGCCATGTGAATTGCTCTGTCTACAATAGAATAACATGTGTATATATAACTAAAATAAACATCCAATTACATAACTGACTATACAGATCATTCGCACACACCTCAATAAACAATTGCATGCATTCTAAAGTAGGACAAATGATCATCTAGTCATCTACTTCTTGTGATGCTCCCCCCACTGCTATGTGGCTCGATCCCTCGTCTAGGTCAGGAAGAAGACAGTTCCTCATGTCAACGATCCGCCTGTACATCTCATAGCTTGTGTACGCGTCCAGGGCCGCGTACTTGACATGTTGTTCATCCAGTCTCTTATGCCACACACTGTACCAGGCGTTCTTGTCCTTATTGCTCTCTTGCTTCATCTTCGCGTAGTAGGGGTCGATGATGACCGAGGCAAGGTCAACCAGGGAGTTCAGTTTGCTTTTGTCGGAGCCCTAGACCTTGTAGTGGTGTTGGATGTTGATAAGATTCGGGCATTTCAAGTCCGAAACCTTGAGCGCTTTTAGATCATTGGTGGTGTCCACCGTAGCGAAACTGTAGTCGAAGCTCTTGATAAACCTGGAGAAATGCTCACAAGGCATTATGACAAGGTGGAAGTGGTAGACAAGGATGTCATGTCGCACGCACAACTGGGCGACGGCAACCTTCTGATCATGTCCAGCACGACCGATGGTGTACTCGAGGTCGAAGCCGACCACTCAGTACTTGTCCTCGACAAGGAACTTCTCCATAGTTTGGATGGAGCTCTCCACCGAGATAGGATCATTCGTGTACACCATCGAGAGGGCCTTTGTCGGTGTCAAAACCGGCGGATCTTGGGTAGGGGGTCCCGAACTGTGCATCTAGGCGGATGGTAACATGAGGCAGGGGACACAAAGTTTTACCCAGGTTCGGGCCCTCTTGATAGAGGTAAAACCCTACGTCCTTCTTGATTAATATTGATGATATGGGTATTACAAGAGTAGATCTACCACGAGATCAGAGATGCTAAACCGTAGAAGCTAGCCTATGGTATGATTGTCTGTTGTCCTATGGACTAAAACCCTCCGGTTTATATAGACACCGGAGAGGGCTAGGGTTACACAAGGTCGGTTACAAAGGAGGAGATATACATATCCATATTGCCAAGCTTGCCTTCCACGCCAAGGAAAGTCCCATCCGGACACGGGATGAAGTCTTCAATCTCGTATCTTCATAGTCCAACAGTCCGGCCAAAGGATATAGTCTGGCTGTCCGGAGACCCCCTAATCCAGGACTCCCACAGTAGCCCCTGAACCAGGCTTCAATGAGGATGAGTCCGGCGCGCAGTATTGTCTTCGGCATTGCAAGGCGGGTTCCTCCTCCGAATACACCACGGAAGAATTTGAATACAAGGATAGTGTCCAGCCCTGCAAAATAAGTTCCACATACCACCATAGAGAGAATAATATTTCCACAAATCTAATCTGCTGACACGTTTTGGCAACACGACATTGTGCCATGGCCCGGTAATTATTCAAACGTTTCCTTTAACTATCCCCGCACATAACGAGAGGCAGTTTTTTGACACGTCTTGTCAAAGTAGAGATCATGTTCCCCTAATTACGACATTCTCATCAATACGGTCGTGGGTAACCCAACCGTGTCTAGGACTCCTAGATTATAGGCAAGTCCCAAACGACTATGGAGAGGACGCTTGATATTCACCCTCTTAATAAAGGGACAAGGCTTTTACTTTTTTCCCTCCCGTGCTCAATCGAATCCTTCCCCCGCCTCGAGTTCTAACACCCAAAGCCTAGGTCAGGTGCTCCGGACCTTCAATCATGTCCGGATCTAGCCTTCAAGGACGGTGGATGCCCTCCTCCATTACAGAAGAAGTCATCAAGAACTTGAGGGAGGACAGATACCTGACCGCCAAGGTTTCGCATCGGCTTCCTGCCCGAGGGCAGGTCGTCCCTTCTCCTGAACCCAACGAAGACGTCGTGTTCATCTCCCACTTCCTCCGAGTTCTAGGCCTCACTCTGGATCCCTTCGTTAGGGGGTTGATGTTTTATTACGGGCTAGATTTCCACGATCTAGCCTCGGACTCCTTTCTCCACATCTCGGCATTTATTGTCGTATGTGAGGCCTTCCTCCGCATTACCCCTCACTTCGGCCTGTGGCTCAAGACCTTTGATGTGAAGCCGAAGATGGTCGAGGGGCGGCATGTAGCGTGCGGAGGCGCATTAATAAGCAAGATTGTTGGGGCTCCATGGCCAAAGGGTTCCATTCTAGAGGTGTCCGGATTATGGCAACGGGAGTGGTTTTACATCACAGCTCCCAGAAGTGCCAAGTGGGCGGCTGCCCCTGCTTTCCACTCAGGCCCTCCACCACAACTGATGTCATGGATTAGCAGAGGGCTGAGCTGGGGTCCAGCCAAGGACGTGCTTGTACTGCAGCGCCGCATTCGAGATCTCTTCGAAGGAGATTTTAGTTTGATTATGGTAATGCAAGTCATGCTGGTTCGATGAATCCAGCCATGCGAACGCCGGCCCCTCCTCATGTGGCAGTTCAACCCAGAAGGACCACGCGTTGTTCAGAATTTCCTCGGCCTGACGCACGAGGAGATGTATAAATCATTCTTCGGACCCCAGATAGAGTGTCCGGACACTACCGAGGACGTGGGCCTGAGCAGCAACCGCACCGCCAACCAAGTAAGTTACCCTCTAGCCGAACACACCGTCTTTCATTTATCATGACGTCATTATGAGAAATCACTCTTTGACCAGGACTGGATAACAAAGGCGAAGATGATCCGGTGTTCGGCCCCCCTTCCGAAAGGCTTGGAGAATCCGGTGCTGGAAAAGATGCTCGAGCTAGCACCTTGCCCGGAGCCCTCACAGGAAGATAAAGGGGGGAATAAAGGGGGTGAAACAGGGTCTCCACCGCTACCCATTCCAACCAAGGGAACGGGCGCCTCCGTGAGGGAGGATAACCAAGGGGAGGAATCTGGCATCCTCTCACCCCGGGGAAGGAAGAGGACTACCCCTGAAGATCCAGAAACCAAGGTTTCCAAACGGGAGAAGAAGTCTCCACCAGAGGGTCCTGCCTCAGAGGGTGCTCTTGCCGCACAAAGTCCACGCGGGGATCTGCCCTCTAACAAGCTGTAAGTAATCAAAAAGTACTTTAATAGTGAAGATATACTACTTTACTTCCGAGGAAAATAACCGAAGCATTTATCTGACAGTTCGGATCTTAGCCCTTCTCAACAGAGCTCGTCTTCAGGGGATCTTCTTACGGAGATGATGGAGAGCGAAACGCCTCCCCCGGACTCCCCCGCTCAAGAAGCGGGCGACCTTGAAGTGTCGTCACGGAGGGCCTCTCCGATCTGGTGAGGCTAGAAGATAATCCTATAGTCACCCGAAGTCCTCAGCGTCCGGCTCTTGAAGAGAGAAAACAAAAGAGTCCGGCACCGTCTCGTATGCGGTCGGACGTACTGAGGGAGCTGTTGGAGCGAGCGGCCATCTCAGAAGAACACCGTACATTAATGGGTACGGTGATGGAAAGAATTTCGTCCGCCGAAAGCGGATTGCATGAAGCCTTTATGAGTCTACTAACAGACTTTGGGGTACGTGATACTTTTCGATAGTACCGCACATTTTTAGGTGTGCCCTATGTAGATAGTAGCCCCTGAGACTCTGGTTGTCGTCGAGAATGGCGGCGAACAGAGGATCGTAGTCCCAAGTAGTAACCAAACCGCCTTTGTGTGCAGGTGGTGGAAGCTCCGGTGGCTAGCCGGACTAATGAGTTTGCCGAACTAAAGCGGCAACTGGATGCGGCAGATGCCGACATCGAGCTTGTTAACAAGTGGCTTGACGAGGCACAGGGTAAGTAATGCTTTCTGGTGAATGTCACATAGTAAGAGAAGTATGATGCCAGTATCTTTAATATGTTGTGACTGCAGATGGAGCTGCCATCGTGGAGACCCTTCGGGCGGAACTTGCCCGAGCCAAAGAACAAGCGAGGAGTAGTAGTGCGGCTGCTTTGAAGGCGGCCGAAGAGTTGAGGGCTGAGAAGGCCGCGCATTGCGAGAGCAAAGAGAAAATGGCCAAGATGGCTGTAACATTAAAAGACACTGCCGACCGTTGCAAGTTCCTTGAAGAAGAAAACCGAGTGAAGGCGATGAACCTTGAAAAGGCCACGATGACGACCAAAGACACCCGCTCTGCTATGAGAGAGAAGAAGGAGGAGCTGCGTGAAGCCGGGGATATTGCGGCTGGGAAGCCCTTCATGCCGCGAAGGAAGTTCGGAGATCCACGGTATGCCCCTCTGGATCGGCTGTGGAGTTCGGCAGACGCATATATGGACTTGGCGGCGAGCACTGTCGATGCGGCCAAATACTTCCAAGATCAAACAGATTGTGAAGTGGACAAGCTGGTCTGGTCACAATTTAACATTCCAGAGCGTCCGCTTCCATTGACTGATCAGCTAGCCGAATGGGCCGAGCTCAATAGGTTGTCTGGACTTGCCATGAGGTCTGTCGTGGATCAGCTGTGGCCGAAAAAGCCGAAGCTGAATAGCTATTTCAGCTTAGTGCAGTAGTTCCTTGGTGCGGTGCCGCGCATCAATGCGATGAAGAGGTCGGCGTGCATAGAAGGCTCGCGGATGGCCCTTGCCCACGTTAAATCATACTGGGCGGAGATGGATGCTACCACTGTTGTGGCGCAGGGTTCAGCCATAGGCCGAGTGGCTACCGAGCACTATTTCGAAGAGGTTCTCGAGGGTGCCCATTTGATAGAGGCCCAGTGCTCGAAGAATATTATGTTTGAGTGACATGTATTCCCATTGTAAACATAATGTTTTTATGAAATTTATTAAGGTTGTGTTTATACTTTTGCCTAAAAGTAATATGATGCCTCCTATGCGGCCCTTTATGTATACATGTGTATAACCTGAAAGATTGCAGTCGTCGGCTTCAGCCCCCACGCATATAATGCGGAGGTGTTCGCAGAAGGCGCATGTTCACACTTAACCCAATGTCTTGGCCCTATTAAGGAGGTGATAGCGCAGCAAACAAGGCAACCGGACTATAATGCTTTAACACTTTCACTTAGCCATAGGAGTTTGACGGTGGGGCTACTATATAGCCCCTGGTGGCTCCGCACTCTCCCGAATTCGGGGCGCATACATGCCTGGTCGGGAAACGGCCCTTCGTTAAGGCGGAGGAATCCTAACATTCCGATAGGTCATCGAGTCGTTGACCAGTCTCACGCTATATCATGACAATCAGTTTTCGGCTTTCTCTACTGAGGTGCTCGTCGGGATGACCCGGGGCACAATCGCAGTAGTTCTCCTAGTGCTACCTTAGCCGATAGAGCGGAACGTAAGGTACCAAAACATAGGAGCCGGGCAAACCCAACATTTGACCAAAGACATGATTCGGAGCTGATGCATATAAGGCCAAACTCGCGACGCCGAACACTCCCTAAGGTATTCAGTCTTTATGGTATAAACCGCGCCTAAATAGTGCCCTTTGTAAGAAGCCCCTGGTGTCCAGGTACGTGCATTATTCTGACATGGCCACATGCCAAGACGCCAGCATCCTTCTCAATTGTACTGAGAATTCGAGGGATGTCTATCAACAAGAGACAGTAAAAAAGGTTGACGTAGGGTCTTAATCTAAAAAGAATCCTTGGGACGGGTCCCTGCTGCACGTCTGCGCCTGTGTCTCCGTTGTGCCGTATCCTGGACGGGTGTAGCACGGTGGTCATCTGTAAAAGAGAGGAACTTAGGTGAAACGTTGTCGTGCAAAAAGGTAGGTTTTAAAGGAACCATGTAAATTTCAAGATGAGTAAACATTGCCACTTGTCTACACGCGTTGAGCCCCTTGTGTTTGTGATAGGGGTGTGGCCATCAAACCTGTACGAATTACATATAGCTGTGTCGGACTCGTCTAACCGTGTCCGTGGTCTTGACGACCTATCGAATACTTTAGTTGGTGAGGCCATTTTAGTGTGCGGCTGCCGAGGCGGCCGCACCCTCTTCGGCGCAGGGATCGCTCAATATTTCCATTTACTGTAATGATGCCACGTGGACTGGGCATCTTAAGAGTGAGGGAAGCGTAATGCGGTATTGCATTAAAGCGAGCGAAAGCTTCGCGTCCAAGTAGTGCTTGATAGCCACTTTGGAACGGAGCAATGTGGAAGGTTAAATTTTTGCTACGGAAGTTATCGGGGAAGCCGAATATAACTTCTAGTAGCAGGGAGCCCGTGCAATGAGCCCCTGGGCCTGGCGTTACTCCTTTAACGGTAGTATTGCTGAGGCAAATTTTTTTTGGGTCTATCCCCATTTTGCGGATTGTGTCCTGATATATCAGGTTTAGACTGCTGCCACCGTCCATGAGGACTCATGTGAAGTGGTATCCGTCAATTATTGGGTCTAATACCAAGGCAGCCCATCCTGCACGCTGGATACTTGCTGAGTAATCCCGATGGTCAAAAGTGATCGGTTGAGACGACCAGTGGCAGGACTCCGCTGTGATAGGCCCTTTGGCATATTTATCTGGGAGTGCCGCTTTGTTTCTCCCCTTGATCACGTGTACCACGTTTACTGTTTTGACTTCTGGTGGAAATTTCTTTTGTTCCCCAGTGTCTTTCTTGAGAGGCTCATCCTCGTCTTCGCTTGGTGTATCCTCCCCCTTGTGTACGGTGTTGAGCTTGCCGAACTGCTTGAAGACCCAACATTCTCTGTGGGTATGATTAGCGGGTTTACCAGGGGTGCTATGGATCAGACATATTTGGTCCAGAATTTTGTTGAGGCTAGACAGTTCATGTCTGGCGCCTTTAGAGGGCGGCTTTTGCTGACCCGGCCGAGAGCTTCTGAATCCGGCGTTTACCGCCGTGCTCTTCGGGCTATCTTCTTTATTCCGGCGCTTATTATTTTTGCTGCATCGTGATTTCCTGTTTTCATCTCTAACTTTGGATGTACTTGGGTCGCAGGTGCTGCATCTGGCTAGCCAGCTGTCCTCACCCGCGCAAAAGCAGGTCATGAGGCTTGTTAATGCTGCCATTGTTCTCGGCTTTTCTTGGCAGAGGTGTTTGGCCAGCCATTCGTCACGGATGCTATGCTTAAAAGCTACCAAGGCTTCGGCGTCCGGACAGTCGACTATTTGTTTCTTTTTAGTAAGAAACCTGTTCTAAAGCTTTCGGTCTGACTCTCCGGGCAGCTGAGTTATATGACTTAAATCGTCCGCATCCGGAGGTCGGACATAAGTCCCTTGAAAATTTGCCCGAAAGGCGTCTTCGAGCTCTGCCCAGCTTCCGATGGAGTTTTCGGGAGGCTTTTAAGCCAGTGCTGAGCTGGCCCTTTGAGCTTGAGGGGTAAGTACTTTATGGCGTGGAGATCATCTCCTCGAGCCATATGGATATGGAGGTTATAGTCCTCAATCCAGACCCCAGGGTCTGTTCTTCCGTCGTATGCCTCTATGTTTCCGGATTTGAATCCCTCTGGAAATTCATGGTCCAGCACCTCATCGGTGAAACATAGGGGGTGTGCAGCACCCCTGTATCTAGGTGTACCATATTGTTCGGATGTTTGTTGTGTTGCATCGTATGCTGGAGCACGCTTGCGTGGTCCATAGATGGATCTGGTTGAGCCGTCCTTTTGATGCGAGCCCTCGCGTGGATCGCATATTGGCTTATGTGTGCCGTTGTTTGCCACTCTATGTTGGCCGTGAGGACGTCTATTCGGCCAGGTGGCCATTTTGATTTTTGGTTGCGGGGGATCTAAGGCCTCCTCATCGAATTAAGGTAGCAACTTCCGCTTCGGGTAGCTCTTGGTGGGGCGATTACCACCGTACTTCGCTGCTGCGTTGAGTACTTTGTTCCATCTGATTCCGAGTGTGTCTTGTGCAGCCTTGAGTCTTTGCTTCTGCTTTTTTAGACTCCTCGCGGTGGCAACAAGCCTTTGGCGTGCATTCTGTTGCTCCAGGTGTCTGTCCGGTGTGATGTCGTCCGGACTATTGTCTTTGACAGAGTCAGGTTGTTCGGTTTGATTCTCCATGTTGCCGTGGTCCGGCGATGGTTCACCTTGCTCTAACGTTGGGTCTATATGATCGTTGTTTCTGCCGAGGCGGGATTTGGTGCGGCGCTTACGCCGCCGCTTTGACTGCTTCTCGAGGGGACAACCCTTCGTTGCGTCCTTCCATTCCTCGTCGTTGTTTTCTTTTGGTGTGTCCACCATGTATACGTCATCTGATGAAGTGGCTGTCTAGTGCCCTGTCGGCAGTGGTTCCTGTTTGTCTCCTGCATCGTCGTCCATACCGTCATCGATAGTGGCTACTAAGTGGGTGGGTGGTGAATTTCTTCGTCATCCGCATCCCAATCCTGCCAGACATAGTTGGGCCAGGATCCTCCTGACAAGGAGAGAGACCTTAATGAGTTCGGTATGTCACCAAGGGGCGAGTGGTGAAAAATATCCGCGGAGGTAAACTCCATGATCGGCGCCCAATCGGATTCAATAGGAACGGGCGCATGCGGTTCGGAGTCTGTGGCCGGAGAAGAATCTGGCGGTTTAGCAACACGGCTCTTGTGAAGGGTAAGGTCGATGTTCGGCTCGATCGCCGCTGAGGGTAAGGCCTCCGTGGCGGGTCCATCCACCCGTCCATGGACGGCGCAACCGGCTCGGATTGAGGGTCGGAGCGGCTGCCGGTGCGATCTCTCGGACACTGTCCGATGGTAGAGCTAAATCGTACTCATCATGACCGCACGACGCACAAGGCAGAGGCTCAAATCCGCCGAAGATCATGTCTCCGCGGATATCGGCCGTGTAGTTTAAGCTTCCAAACCTGACCTGGTGGCCAGGGGCGTAACTTTCGATCTGCTCCAGACGGCCAAGCGAGTTGGTCCGCAGTGCGAAGTCGCCGAACACAAAGATATGTCCGGGGAGAAAAGTCTCACCCTGGACTGCATTGCTATCGATGATAGAAGGAGCCATCAGGCCTAACGGCGGCGACACAGAGGAACTCTCAATGAAAGCACCAATGTCGGTGTCAAAACCGGCGGATCTCGGGTAGGGGGTCCCGAACTGTGCGTCTAGGCGGATGGTAACAGGAGGCAGGGGACACGAAGTCTTACCCAGGTTCGGGCCCTCTTGATGGAGGTAAAACCCTATGTCCTGCTTGATTAATATTGACGATATGGGTAGTACAAGAGTAGATCTACCACGAGATCAGAGAGGCTAAACCCTAGAAGCTAGCCTATGGTATGATTGTCTATTGTCCTATGGACTAAAACCCTCCGGTTTATATAGACACCGGAGAGGGCTAGTGAGGGAGTCCTGGATTAGGGGGTCTCCGGACAGCTGAATTATATCCTTTGGCTGGACTGCTGGACTATGAAGATACAAGATTGAAGACTTCATCTCGGGTCCGGATGGGACTCTACTTGGCATGGAACGCAAGCTAGGCAATGCGGATATGTATATTTCCTCCTTTGTAACCGACCTTGTGTAACCCTAGCCCCCTTCGGTGTCTATATAAACCGGAGGGTTTTAGTCCGTAGGACTACAGACAATCATACCATAGGCTAGCTTCTAGGGTTTAGCCTCTCTGATATCGTGGTAGATCTACTCTTGTACTACCCATATCATCAATATTAATCAAGCAGGACGTAGGGTTTTACCTCCATCAAGAGGGCCCGAACCTGGGTAAAACTTCGTGTCCCCTGCCTCCTGTTACCATCCGCCTAGACGCATAGTTCGGGACCCCCTACCCGAGATCCGCCGGTTTTGACACTGACATTGGTGCTTTCATTGAGAGTTCCTCTGTGCCGTCGCAGAAGGATGTCTCGTCTCGTCTTTAAAGACGGTATTACTGTCGGGGGAGCTTTGGCTATCGGCCAAACTCTCCGGCTAGGCGGTTTCATCATGACCGCCTGTTCGGCCGCCGCGCCGACGATAACTTCTTGGGTCATCGAAAACAGCCTCCACGTCAAATCAGCACTCACCGAACAGATGGATCCAATGGAGCTCGCCTCCTTAAACGAGCTCTTGGATCGCACCGCCGCCTTGGGATTCGCTATGGACTATGATCAGATTGGGCTTAAACCCGATCAAAGGGAGATTAACTCTCCACCGGTCACCCATCATATTGCAGTGGTGGAGGAACAATGCGGCGACCTTTCCTCCATCTTGAGGACCAACTATGTCCAGATTCCCGATCTCTCTGAGCTGGATGCCCGTCCGCGGGAGGACAACATCCAAACCCTAAACTTAGAGTCAGGTAGCGGGCCAGGATTATCGGGTCACACCCCGGAACCGGAACTTCCAAAATTGGAAATTCCTCGGCCCCTGGATCCCAGATCAGGTGAGGGTTCGGATTCAATTACACCCACCCACCCAAACATAAGCAATCTTTCCCACTTCAGGCAAGAGCCCCAGGAAACAGTACATCACTATTGGGCCAGATTCCTCCTTGCGACGAACAAGGTTAAGGACTGTCGCGAGGAAGATGCAATCCTATTCTTCTGCAATAATTGCATGGACAAGGGAATCCTTAACGCCATAAATCGCCGTGAGATAACACGCTTCGCTGACTTGGCGTCCATAGTACGAAAGTACTATGCGATGAAAAGTGCCTGGAAAACCGAAATAAACTTTTGGGATAATCCGGCCCTGAATACAAACCCAGTCCGAAACAAAAGGGTGCATTATCACAATACACCCGGGTCAACTACCAAAAAGCAAAAACCCTCTACAGGGTATGGAACCGTACTGGAGGGATGGCTCAACGGACCCTGCAAAATTCATAGTACAGCGGATACAATACCAACGCACAGCCTTAGAGCATGTTGGATACTCCGGCAGGTGGCCAAAAGTGGTGAGGATCTTCTTCTCCCAAATACCACAGAGCACCATCCCGTGGATAACAATATGGTGTTAACGGTCTTCGAGACCTTCACGTCAAATAATAGGTGCAAGCGAACACTCCGCGGCATGGCCGAAATCTGCCACGTAGCAGCAATAAATCCATGGAGTGACACGGCTATTACCTTCAATGCCAGTGATGAACCTAAATTCCGAACAACCCGAGCACCAGCCGCACTGGTCCTCAGTCCAATCGTGGACGGCTTTCGACTCACCAAAGTACTCATGGACGGCGGCGGCGGATTAAACCTCATCTATGAGGAAACTCTTCAAAAGATGGAAATAGACTGGAACCGCATTGAGAAAAGTAGCACAACCTTTAGAGGAATCATCCCCAGTCGGGAAGCAAGCTGCGCTCGGAAAATCACACTAGATGTGGTATTCGGCACGCGGATAATTACAGGTCCGAAGAAATTACATTCCAAGTGGCCCCATTCAGCAGTGGTTATCACGCTCTGTTAGGACGGGAGGCGTTCACAATCTTCCAAGCCGTACCCCATTACGGGTACATGAAGCTCAAAATGCCCAAGCCCAACGGAATCATCACTCTCGCCAGTGATCCGGACACAACACTCCGCACCGAAAACAAAACAGCCGCACTGGCCCTTGAAGCATTATCCGAAGCCCTCTCAGCCGAGGAATTAACCACGCTACGCTCCATAGTGGACAGGGACGACGTGATACTCGACAAGAGATCCAAGTCCACCTCTTTTAAACCAGCGGATGAAATATCCAAATTCCAAGTCCAGCCAATGGACCCTACAAAAATAGCCTCCATCGGGGCACAATTATACCCCGTTGTGGACGCCGCACTACGAGAGTTCCTGCGCGAGAACTGGGACATATTCGCCTGGCATCCCTCAGACATGCCAGGAATCCCACGCAGGCTGGCCGAGCATAGCCTCAATATCCTAAAGGGATTCAAGCCGGTCAAGCAAGCTCTTCGGCATTTCTCCGAACCTAAGAGATAGGCCATGGGAGAGGAACTAGCCAAGTTATTGGAGGCCGGATTCATCAGAGAAATAAAACACCCGGACTGGCTAGCAAACCTGGTGATGGTACCAAAGAAGGACAAATCCTGGTGCCTTTATGTCGATTTCAAAGACCTCAATAAAGCTTGCTCAAAGGATCCCTTCCCCCTCCGACGCATCAATCAAATCATTGATGCTACCGCAGGACACGAGTCATTGTGTTTCCTCGACGCATACTCCGGTTACCACCAAATCAAGATGGCGGACTCCGACCAAGCCGCAACGGCATTCATCACACCATATGGCCCCTTCTATTTTAACACAATGCCTTTTAGGCTCAAAAATGCCGGCGCAACATATCAGTGCATGATTCAGACATGTCTAGGGAAACAAATCAGCAAAACAGTAGAGGCATACGTAGACGATGTGGTCGTCAAAACCAAACACGTCGACTCTTTGATAGACGACTTGAGGCTCACATTCGACAACCTCCGAACATACGACATCAAGCTCAATCCGGAAAAATGCGTTTTCGGCATACCAGCCGGAAAGCTCCTGGGTTTCATTGTCTCCAGTAGAGGTATTGAAGCTAATCCGGCCAAAATCCGAGCTTTGTCACAGTTGGCTACCCCAATAGACCTCAAACAAATCCAGAAGTTAACTGGATGCGTGGCAGCTCTAAGCCGCTTTATCTACCGCTTAGGAGAAAAGGCTTTACCCCTTTATCGCCTCCTTCGGCGCACCGAACACTTCGAGTGGACGGACGCGGCCACAGCCGGATTGGAAGAAATAAAGGCCATTTTGGCAACCAACCTAGTCCTGGCCATGCCAAACATCGGCGAACCAATGCTGTTGTACATTGCGGCAACTCATCAAGTTGTCAGCGCAGTGCTCGTTGTCGAACGAGAAGCAGACAGACACAAATTCCCTCTTCAAAAGCCGGTATACTATGTATCCACTGTCCTCACTCCATGCAAATCACGGTACCCACATTATCAAAAGATAGCCTATGCGGTATTCATGGCATCCCGGAAGCTGCGACACTACTTTCAAGAGTGTTCGATTACAGTAGCCTCGGAAGTGCCACTTAATGATATTATAAACAGCCCCGATGCTATGGGCCGGATTGCCAAATGAGCCATTGAGCTCCTCCCGTTCGACATAACATACAAACCTCGACGAGCCATCAAGTCGCAAGTATTGGCCGACTTCGTCGCCGAATGGACGGAGGCCGAACTCCCTAAAGAGTACGGCGCATACTCCAATTGGATCATGCACTTCGACGGTTCTAAAATGCTGGCTGGTCTAGGGGCTGGCGTCGTCCTGACGTCCCCAACTGGAGATACCGTTCAGTACGTACTGCAAATATTGTATACAGACTCCAACAATGCAGCCGAATACGAAGCTCTGTTGCATGGTCTTCGGATGGCAGTCTCCATGGGCATTCAACGCTTGGAGATGCGTGGGGATTCAAACCTCGCAATATCCCAAATAAATGGAGATTTTGACACTAAGGATCCCGAAATGGTGGCCTATCGAAACGCCGTACTAAAAATGTCAGCTCGATTCGAGGGGCTCGAATTTCACCATGTGGCTCGGGAAAACAATCAGGCGGCGGATATCCTCGCCCGCATCGGCGCAAAACACGATGCGCCCCCCCCCCAACATATTTTTGAAAAGGCTGTTTAAACCATCCGTAGTATGGGAAGGGGACACGGTAACAACAGTCCGGACCCCACCAAAATACCCGATACCAAACTCTCTGACACAATCGGAGGCCCCGCCCCCGAAATAACACCTTCAGCCCATGAAATAATGGCCATTATTGCCCCGTGGACTGAACCATTCCTGGCCTACCTAACTAGACAGGAACTTCCGAAGGACCAAAATGAGGCACGCTGCATAGTGCGGCGATCCAAGGCCTACAGGGTCCATGAGGGAGAATTGTACAAAAAAGTACTACCGGAGTCCTTCAAAGGTGCATCTCCAAAGTGGAAGGGCGGAATCTTTTGGCAGAAATTCACGCCGGACTCGGTGGTCATCACGCCGCAGCCAGTGCTCTTGTAAGCAAGGCCTTCCGTATAGGATTCTATTGGCCAACGGCCCGGGCAAATGCACAGGACTTGGTCCAACGTTGCGCCGGTTGCCAGCTCTTTGCAAATCAAAGCCACATGCCGCCCACCGCCCTCCAAACAATCCCCATTACATGGCCCTTTGCGGTCTGGGGGCTTGACATGGTTGGACCCCTTAAAGGGGGAACCCACAAGAAAAAAATACTTATTGGTCATGGTGGATAAATTCACCAAATGGATAGAGGCCAAACCTGTTAAAACAGCCAAATCCGGACCGGTGATAGACTTCATATCCGGGGTTGTACACCATTATGGCGTCCCCCACAGCATCATCACTGATAATGGCATGAACTTCACAGCCGACGAGGTAAAACTCTGGTGCAGCAAAATGGGCATCAAGCTCGATTATGCTTCGGTCTATCACCCACAAACCAACAGTCAAGTCGAGCGAGCAAATGGTCTTATAATGAGCGGCATTAAACCCAGATTAGTGCGCTCCTTAACGGAGTCTAACATGCACTGGGTAGAGGAGCTCGACTTTGTACTCTGGGGGTTCCGGACCACGCCGAATCGTAGTACCGGATATACACCCTTCTTTATGGTGTACGGCGCAGAGGCAATCTTGCCCTGTGACATAATTCATGACTCACCTCGAGTGCGCATGTACGAAGAAAGAGAAGCCGACCTCGATCGGCAGGACAGTCTGGACACCCTGGAAGAGGAGCGCGATGTAGCCAAAGCCCGTTCCGCATTTTATCAGCAATAGGCTCGCAGATACTAAAGCAGAGAAGTACGAGCCAAAACTTATAACATTGGTGAACTAGTTCTACGCCTGCCGGATAAGAAAAAGTACAAGCTCGAGCCCAAATGGGAAGGTCCTTTCATTATTGACCAAGTTCTGACTGGTGGAGCGTACCGATTGTGGGATGCATCGACTAGTCAACTCGAGCCGAACCCATGGAACGCGGCAAGGCTCTGAAGATTCTATGCCTAGCACCGGACTCTATGTTAGTCCCCTCCCTTTGTCCATTTTCTGCATATACATCATCTGTCTTGTTTCTCTTTCTTTCTTTCTTACTTTTATTATTTCTCTAGGCCTTCAAGGGTCACCTTGTGCCTCGCTTGTACATTACAGATGCGCTAGCCGCACTCTTCCTACCTGGGGGCTTCTTTCACAGAAGCTTAAATTATTTATCTGGGCCTCATGCCCAACACATGTGTTATACTTCCGCATGTACCTTTTTTCACCATTATATGCATCGATATGACATAAGTTTTGGCCAAGATGGGTTGCCTGGCTCTTGTATTTATGCCCTACGTTCCCGTTAATTCGGCTAGGGCATAAGGGGAGCATCTCTGCGATTGTTACTGCCGGGTCAGCCGGATGTGTACCTCAGACTGTGTGAAGCCGAAAGCTAGCGTTCTTAAGGGAATATTCGTCGGTGAACAAAAGATGATTTTTATTTATTGTCCATATCTGCCCCCAGATGTTTTTTCTACGTTTCCTATCGTAGTCCGGACATGCACTTTAGGGCATGCTTACCCAGGGAAAGGAACGCCTAACAGAACTATTCTCCCTGGAAGATGTTTCTTACTACCCATGTAATATAACATAACTAGTTGGGCACTTGTCTGATAAAGCACTAATGACCCCTACGCCTGGTCTCCACGCATACCCCGGTTTTATATAACTGAGCGGGTATTCGGATTCACTCCGGACTATTGGGCCCGGAGGTTGAAGCGAAAAGGTCCGCAACGACAAATGATCTACAATCCGGCTAGAAGGCATTATACATGTCACTTTAATTACATAGTCATGCAGACTGCCTAAATTCCTCCTCTATACCATTCAATAGGCGGTCTAGCTTACAATCCTGTTGGGGATACTTTGTGGCTAATTCTACTTGCCCATAAACTAACCTAACGGGGATCTCTTTTCTGTCGGGCCCCACAGGTCCGACCTCGGCCATGTGATTTGGGTCTGCCTTGGTATATCGCGTCTTCACCATGGCCCAGGCTTCTCTAGAACCCTGTCGGCAGGCTGATATCTTCCATAATCGGAAGCGCCGCCGTGCTCCCTTCAGCTTCTCCGCAAGCTCTGCAACGCCTTCTGGCAGGGAGACGGACAGCCACAAGGCCTGGGCAACACCCTCCATCACCTGTCGAACTTGTTCGTGCAGATGTGATAGCTCGGACAGAAGATCACCCATAGACCCGGGCATTTCCTCCACGGTACGACTCGTCAGCATACCTACAGACATAGCGCTGTTAGTCAGCTTCTTCGCCGAACTCCTTTAAAAGGAATCATTCAAACACTTACTGAAAATGCCGCGCCGAAGCCGCTTATTCTCCTTCTCGGAGTCCGCAAGCTGGCCCCGAACGTCTTTACTTCCACGTCCATCTTAATATTGGCGTCTTGGAGATTGTTTTTCTCCCGCATAACCTCAGTCAGCACGCGTTTGCCAGGCTCTAGCTGTCGCATAACATGCTGGTCCCCCAGATTTTCTCCGGATTCATGTGCAAAATCAATTGTTAGATCTGCAGACACGCCGCACACTATATGGTAACCATCATTCTTTAAAGTAAATGCTACCAGCGGGAGGCTTGTTCTGTTCCTGCAATGCTGCAAGAGCGACTCGCAGTTGGGTCTTGCATTCCTCCAGCTCCTGGGACAGCCTAGTATTTTTCTCTGTAAGAACCTGCACATTAAAGATGATCCTTAAATCTGTTCTGCTAACTGTTTCAAGTCTCAGGGGCTACTGATACATATAAATCGCAGATTTACACACTTGTACATCCTTTACATATAGATCCGTGGCTCTGGCTAGACCATCTTGAGCAGCACGGAGGTATGCCTCTCCAGAATTGAAGGCGTCAAACGCCTCTGGTGAGAAACAAGCGTCGCGGAGTACGGCCCGGCGCCGCCTATGATTCATGGCGCTTTCCACTTCTGAGTTTGTAGCGGATAATCTATCCGCATCCTCTATAGGGGGATTATCCGGCGCCTGCCCCATATCGGCTTCTGCCTCCATGTCCGGTCCTGGCGCCCGACTAGTGGAAGCTTGATTGGTAGCATCGCCGGACATATTCCGGCGAGCGTTTTTCTGTTAAAGAAACGCGGGCGTCATTGCATTTTGAGAAAGACGACAACCACGGAGCGGGGTTTTCCTATACCTTTGCGTCAGCGTCTCCGTCCTGACCGCCTTCCTTTTTTGCCTACCCGGCCTCGGTGCCTCTTGTTGTCGAGTTGCTGCGAGTTCGGCAGGGCGTCCCGAATGCCTTCCCTGTAAAAGATGCCATGTGTATATGGTGGGTGAAGTGCCTAAAAGGGGATCCTAGTTTTGGAGTTGGGACATTTTGATTTTTGTTACCTGCGATGCAGGGAGCAGTCCGGGATAGTCAGTCGTAATGGCCACCAGGGCATCGTCACAGCTTAACTGATAGATCTGCCGGTCTATCAGTTCCACAGAGATAACTGGATCTTCTTCAAGTCCAGAATCGAGGGCCCGGTCAGGGTCCTCTGGTTGTGGAGAAGGGCTGCTGGCCTCCTTCATGGCTTTTCGCAGTTCCTTCCGCAAAGTGGCAAGGTGAATACTTATGACTAAGAATGCGGGAAAAATGGGAGCAGGGAGATATAACTTACCCAGCTTGGAGGATTGTTCATGGAGAATCCATCCCGTGGCTTGATGTGGGTGAACTCCTCTTCCTCACCCTTGAACAGTTCGGACAGAATTTTTGCTAGAGCGGCTGCATTGTCCGGACCCTTACGCCCGCAGTGGGTGGCGTCATCCGCCCCGTTATAACACCACAAGGGGTGCCCACGATATTGAAGTGGCTGCACTCCCCGCATTATGCAAATCGACATAACTTCGATTATTGTCAATCCTGATCGAGCCAGTGCTTTGATCCAGTTCATCAGATAGAGGACTTCTCCGTTGTCTTCCGCCTAGGGGCTCTGTGGGCGCCAACTTCGGCGCTTCTTCAAAGGAGCATTGTTGAACTCAGGAAGACCCCGCCGAACAGGGTCCGGAAGGGGGACGTCCTCCATATAAAACCATTCTAAAGGCCAGTCTTCGGACGGCTTCTTCGGGGTACCGGACAGGTATCCGGTATCGGCAATGCGCCATATTTCGGCTCCGCCCACTTGATAAAGTGATTCCCTCTGTGTGCAAGGGACAAGGCAAAATAGCCTTTTCCACAGCTGGAAGTGAGCCTCGCAGCCCAGGAACAACTCGCAGAGAGCAACATAGCCGGTGATATGTAGAATGGAGGCAGGTATGAGATTGTGTAATTGGAGGCTGTAGAACTCCAGGAGCCCGCGGAGGAATGGATGAATTGGAACTCCGAGTCCCCTTAGTAAATAAGGACCAAGGCAGACCCGTTCCCCCATGGAGGGACAAGGAAGGCTCTCCGCTTGCGCCCTGCCATTGTAGGTGGCAAGCCCGGCTCGAACGGGCACCATATACGCCGGAGGGAGAAATCCCTTAGTCTACAGCTCGACTAATCGACTGTGCGGGACTGAACACCTCTCCCAATCACCAGGCTTAGGGCTACGGGGGTGAGAGGAGGAGCTGCGGAGGTCGGCCATGCTGGAATGGATCTTTCCGAAACACGCTCAGATGTATTCTCGCTGGGGGAGGATGGTATGGATCGGATCTAAGAATCCCCATCCCTTTAATAGACAATTTATTTATCTGGCTAGGGGGGCAAATGTAAAAACGCCCTGGTGCCTCGTATTCATTCGACGCGTGGGAGATAGCCCTTATTGGGCACATAAGCCAAGAGGTTCAACATTTGTGGAGCCGGACACTGCTTACGAACACTTGAAAGTTGGAGAAGAACCCGCCTTGCAATGCCGAAGAGAACACTGCGCGCCAGACTCATCGTCATTGAAGCCTGGTTCGGGGGCTACTGAGGGAGTCCTGGATTAGGGGGTCTCCGGACAGCCGGATTATATCCTTTGGCCGGACTGCTGGACTATGAAGATACAAGATTGAAGACTTCGTCTTGTGTCCGGATGGGACTCTACTTGGTGTGGAAGGCAAGCTAGGCAATTCGGATATGTATATTTCCTCCTTTGTAACCGACCTTGTGTAACCCTAGCTGTTGGTGTCAAAACCGGCGGTTAAGCTGTCAAGTTGAACTGTTTGTATAAATTAAGAACGACTGATTAATCTATGAATGAAATATATGCTTAATTACTGAATTTTAGTTGCAAAAATTAGATATTGCTAGTGATTTTAGCTTCATATTTTGACAAATCGCAGTGTTACAAGGATTGACAAATCTTACCAAATTGTTTGTACGTCCAAAACAACCGTTTGCGTTGAAGGGATGCACAAATCTTGCGTTGCTCTCACTTTGCATACGGGTGTTCTATCTAAAACATTTGCGAGCAAGAGCTACAGAAATCATGCTCGACACATTTTCTCTTGGCTTTCTGGGGAAGCTGTCGGTTAGCATACGGGTGTTCTAACTAAAACGTTTGCGATGAGTGTTTTATATTTAAAAAGCAAATTAAATTGCGGCTTGGGCACTATTATGGAGAGGATGCGAGCAAGGCAGGCGGTCATGGAAGTCAAAGGGCTCACTTCTCAGTGAGCTTGCGCAACGTACAGCTCGCATGCTTCCCGGTGAGCTTGCGCACTCAAGGACAGCTTGCACGCCTCTCGGCCAGCCTGCGCACCGGATGGCGCTCGCATGCCTCCCGTTCAATCAAGGTCAAGCAGCTCTCCACACGGCACCTCCT
Source organism: Triticum urartu (assembly GCF_003073215.2). Lineage (NCBI taxonomy): Eukaryota > Viridiplantae > Streptophyta > Magnoliopsida > Poales > Poaceae > Triticum > Triticum urartu. The sequence continues at coordinate 327,065,120 of NC_053027.1, read as the reverse complement.
ACAGCCGTTAAAACCAAGACATGTGGCGTCACGTGAATGGTTAACAGAATTTTGGATTTACTAGAATTTAAAAACCAGGCATCTCAATGTTTTGCCAGCAACCAACGGTGCCATGGTGTTTGAAATTCATTCCCATTTCTTGCATGGGACCTAAGCATGCACCCAAGAACACATATTTGATTTTTCAACCAATTTATATGCACTGGAGCATGTGCATGTAGTTCAAATTTGAATTATGCACATAAATGCATTGAAAACTCAGTTAATGCATAAAAATGTCCAAATGAACACCGAAAAATCACAAAAATTCACACAACACTCCTGTTGTTCTATGTTAACACGAGAAAAAAATTGAAAGCAATAAGAGGCAATGGATATCGTTTCGTCCACAAAGGTGGGACGTTCCCTACCGAAAACCATCATGCTTGTAGTGAGAAGCTCCAGTTTGTGAGAAGCATATACCCAAACCTGCCCCAAATGGGAATAAATTTGTACCACGGCATGTTGATGCCACTCCATGATAGCATGCGAAGTGTCATGAATTTCAGACGAGTTTTGGATTTACTAGAATTTAAAACCCAGGCATCTCAATGTTTTTCCGGCAATCAACGGTGCCCTGGTGTTTCAAATTCATTCCCATTTCTTGCATGGAACGTAAGCATGCACCCAAGGACACAGATTTGATTTTCCAACCAATTTATATGCACTGGAGCATGTGCATGTAGTTCAAATTTGAATTGTGCACATAAAATGCATTGAAAACTCAGTTAATGCATAAAAATGTCCAAACGAACCCCGAAAAATCACAAAAAATCATAGAACACTCCTGTTGTTCTATGTTGACACGAGAAAAAAAATTAAAGCAATAAGAGGCAATGGATATCGTTTCGTCCACAAAGGTGGGACGTTCCCTACCGAAAACCATCATGCTTGTTGTGAGAAGCTCTGGTTTGTGAGAAGCATATACCCAAACCTACCCTAGATGGGGCAAAATTTGTAGAACGACATGTTGATGCCGCTCCATGATAGCATGCCAAGTTTCATGAATTTCAGATGAGTTTTGGATTTACTAGAATTTAAAAACCATGCATCTCAATGTTTTGCCGGCAATCAACGGTGCCCTGGTGTTTGAAATCCATTCACATTTCTTGCATGGGACCTAAGCATGCACCCAAGGACACAGATTTGATTTTTCAACCAATTTATATGCACTGGAGCATGTGCGTGTAGTTCAAATTTGAATTATGCACACAAAATGCATTGAAAACTCAGTTAATGCATAAAAATGTCCAAACGAACCCCGAAAAATCACAAAAAATCGCACAACACTCCTGTTGTTCTATGTTGACACGTGAAAAAAATTGAAAGCAATAAGAGGCAATGGATATCGTTTCATCCCCAAAGGTGGGACGTTCCCTACCGAAAACCATCATGCTTGTTTTGAGAAGCTCCGGTTTGTAAGAAGCATATACCCAAACCTGCCCCAAATGAAACAAAATTTGTACCACGGCATGTTGATGCCGCTCCATGATAGCATGCCAAGTTTCATGAATTTTAGATGAGTTTTGGATTTACTAGAATTTTAAAACCAGTCATCTCAATGTTTTGCCGGCAATCAACGGTGCCCTGTTGTTTGAAATTCATTCCCATTTCTTGCATGGGACCTAAGCATGCACCCAAGGACACAAATTTGATTTTTCAACCAATTTCTATGCACTGGAGAATGTGCATGTAGTTCAAATTTGAATTGTTCACCTGAAATGGCTAGAAAACCAATTTAATGTATAAAATGTTCAATTGAACCCTGAATAATTCCAATTCTTTTACGACACACGTATAGTTGCATGTTCACTACAGATAAAAGGTCTAGCAATTAAAACACCGTCCATTGCCGCTGTGACCCCATTATGTAATTCAAATCAAGATGAAAAATCAAGTAGATCGCACACAGTTTTTATCAGCAACCGTGTGAGATGTAGTACAAAATAGCTTGGAGCACCGTCAGTGTATAGTACACCTATGGCTTACACGAGAAGGTGCGTCGGCTACAGTCCGTAGTCGGCGTCTCAAGCACACTAGCTCGCTCCCAAAATATCATCTCACTATTCAATCATCGCCGGTGAAAGATGGGCACATGGACCCGTGTCCTGAGGGTAACTTCGGTGGCCCACTCCGGTGAGAGCACGGCCGTAGCCGCCATGCGCGTGCTAACAAGGTGCAAGAGCGCGGCTGCAATTTGCGACCGGGCGGCAAAGGCAGCCCAAACGGCCGTTGTTGCTTCTTAGGTGGCGGGAGCAACATCTGCCTCGGGGATAACAACTGGCGAGAGCGGCACAACAGCTGTCCATTCTGCAGCGGCGGCCTTAGCCCCGATGGAGGGAGCCCACGACCATGTCGAGGCCGCCCAGGCCTAGCTCCTGGTGGTCACCGCACAAATCAAACAAAGCTTCTCCGACAACGGTCAGCAACCCACGGCCGAAGAGCTGGCAATCGCCGAGAGCGTTCGAGCAGCCGTCCGTTCCTCCGCCGCATACCTTGCGATGATGGAGCCCGTCCAAGCCCAGATCGTGTCCGCCCACGCCCAGCTCATGGCGGCCTTTTCCAAAGAGATGGCGGATGCGGATGGCGAGATGCTTGCTGAGTATGGTGCGATGGATGCCATGGAGCCCCTTCCCCAGGAGACCATTGGGCGTGAGCTGGACATGGAGGTGGCGGCAGAGATCGACGAGCACCAGCCATAGTAGTACTCTATGTTTTGTTTAATTAAGAGTGTCGGTCTTTAATTTGTTAGAGTAATGTTTAGGTCTGCTAGCTCTGTTTAATTGCTGAACTTGCTCGATTAAGTAGTGTGGGTGTGCTGTAGTCTCCTTTGTGTACCCAAATTATGCAATGACATGGATGACCACTGTAACCATGGAAATTCGAACCAAAACTTTTGACGTTCAAACTCATCACACGCGGGTTAAGCTATCTGAATCGTTTGTGATGTCCATATATCGTACACGGTTCTGAATAAGGGAGCGTGTCTGATGACACTTTATGCGCCAATTTTTTTGGCTGAAGCGATTCCAAATTTTCGTCTTCCGCGGAAATATCTACCTTCCCGCCCCCACCCCTTACCAAAATCCACATTTCCCCTCTTTCCGCCTTCCTTTCCAAGTTGAAACCTTCACTCCTTGCTTGGAACGCCGCCACCTCCTCGTCGGCGACCCTCCTTCACGCTGCTCGGTCTCCTCTATCCAGGCAGGTAATCCACACCCGACCCCCATCCTCCTCCTCCTTCCACATCCCACATGCCCCGACCACCGACGCGAGCGCGACACCTTCCACCCAAATCACCGACCCATCCACCAAATAAGCGCCGGCCTAAGCCATGGTGCACGTAGTATAACCAGGACCTCAAGGAGCATTTGGCAGCGGAGAAGCAAATCGCGGTCGCACGCGCGGATGAGGTCGCGATGGCTGGCATTTGTGCTGACCCCCAGATCTTGGAAGAGCACCTTGCCAATTGCTAGCTATGCCGATTAAGCATGCTCGGTTTACCCGTTGTGTGTGCTGCTCCTGCCTTTCCTTCACAAAATCTAGTGAATTGTGCTATCTAATTTCACCATGCAATCTATTGCTCTAGTGTATATTTTCTATATGTCGTGCAGTGTGGTGCTCATTATTAACTATTTGATTCAATTATGCAAATGTGATGTTCAATTCTTCAGGCTGCCATTTTGTATTGTCCTCCATGTGAGAAATAAACCGAATTTGTCTTTACAAAATAGAGGGTGCATTCTGTTATTGTATACCATGTGTGGAATAAATTGAATTTGGCTGTAGTAAATACTTGAGAAACAAATACAATTGCTACAATTGGCCATAGTTAACTGTTTGGTTAACTCTCTAATCTTCTATTAGGAGTATGTTATATTGTGCAATGTGGTGCTCAGTTAATGTTTGGTTCATTTGTTGTGGTGTTTAGTTAACTGCTTGGTTCAATGTTATATTGTGCAATGTGGCGCTCAGTTAATGTTTGGTTCATTTGTTGTGGTGTTTAGTTAACTGCTTGGTTCAATTCTGCAATTTGATGTCCAATTGTCGTGGGTAGAATTTGTATTGTTGTGCATGTGAGGAATAAATCAAATTTGGCTGCACTTAATACATGAGAAACATATACAAGTGCTATATTTCCTAGTTCTTAATCATGCTTGGTTTGGGTAAATTGGTTTTCCATGTGGCTTCAATTAATCTGATGAATCTGCAATGTGCTTATTTTTCATCAACATATTTTGCTGATAGCATGCGAACCCTTACTTAACCTGATGACTAACTACCTTATATGTGTTGTAGGGAAACAATGGGAAGCACTGAGGTTTACAATCGAGGTTAGCACGTGCATGGTCCATTGTCTAATAGCACATTATTGTGCAATTGCAGGAACCATTCTAATATTTTGGTTTTTAACAATTTGGTCTTGCACATGTAGGTCCTGCTGTCAGAGGTTTTGACCCACTGTTTGACCCTTTTTGCATATGGGGAAATGAGTTGTCCATGAATATCAATCAAATCAAGAAACTTAGAAAGATTGTTAGGATAAAGAAATTAGCAACAAAAAACAACAAGGTCTTTGTCTGCACAACGAAGAAGACATCAGTTCACTACAAGATGGTACTAAATATTATACCTTGCCTTTTTTTATTCCTTTGCCCCATTTACAATATAGAGAAGATATTTATGCACATCCTTGTTTTCAGGCGTTTCCAAAGCAGTTCACTGATGATTACCTCACAAACCACCTCTATGGTCAGGAGGTGAGGAAGGTTTTCATAAAACACCCATGGTTCAATATTGAAGTGTTCCTGAAGAGGTCGAAGGACGGACGGTCAATCTTCCACAGGCACTGGCCTAAAGTTGCAAAGACCTTCAACATGAATGAAGGCTCGGTATTCACCTTCCGCTTCAGCAGTTTTCCAAATGAGATGCATCTGTCTATATATCGTCTGTGATGCTAATTTTGAAAGGTTCTACATGTTGCATGTGGAACTTGCTGCTGGTGCAGTTGTGTAATGGGGTAGCTGAGTGCTGAAGCTATATCATGTTGTACTCTGATGTATTTGAATTATGAAATTCTGCTTCCTTAATATCGAAATGAAATATATTATGTTCTTAATATGAATGTCAATTAGATTAATAAATGGATTATTAATAACATGGCAATTAGCCTGCTAATGGCGAATTAGCCTACTAATTGGGTTTTGATATTGCAAACGGTTGTTGAAAAATACCGTGGTCGATGACCTCAGGCAACGCACACAGTTTCTAGGAATAAACCGTGTTGGATCAATGAACAATCACACACGACTTTCTCTTGAAAACTGTTTGTGTTAGACCACCTTGCGCAAACGTTTACCACATAAAAATTGTGTGTCATGGACAGCCTTTGCCACACAGTTTCTTCTACGGACCGTGTGTGCTACATTCAATAACACAAACGATTTAACGGGAAAACTTATGTGTGATGTACCTGTGAACAGAAACGTTTTCCTTGGAGCGACTGTGTGGGATGTGCATACGAACGGAAACGTTTAGTGGGGACTGACTATGTGGGATGTACTTGCGACTGGAAACAATTTCGCCATATAATTGTATTTTCTTAGCTCTATTGTACGTATTTCTATATTTGAGTGCTCTCCCGTCGCACAGGACCTCATTTTGTCGAACGTGGGTGCCAGGAGGGTATATCCCCGGCGGTTTCTGGGTCATGTGGGAAGGACCCCCCTATCGCCCACACTCACTTGGCGACGGTTCCAAATGCCGTCGCGAAAAGGGGTAAAAAACCGTTTGTTTAGGACCGACGCGCACCAGTGTGGTCAAGAGGCGAGGAAGGTATTCATTCAACACCCACGGTACAATATTGAAGTCTTGCTAAAGAGGACGAAGGTTGGGCGGGCAATTATCCATAGCCACTGGCCTAAAGTTGCAAGGACATTCAACATCACTGAACGCTCAATATTTGCCTTCCGCTTCTGCAGTTTCCTAGATGAGATTCATCTGTCTATTTACCGGATGTACATACCTACGGAAATGATTGGGTTTCGATGCCTCGCCCGATCGCACACGGCCCTAGCCTGGGTCCGGGGAGGGCCTATCCCTGACGATTTCTGGGTCGTGTGGGAAGGACACCCTATCACACACACTCACTTGGCGACGGTTCCAAATGCCGTCGTGGAAAGGGGTTAAAACCCGTTTGTTTAGCATGTCATTGTACCAATGATGGAAACACACAGACTATTGTAACCATGGGCCTCCTGTGGGCCATAGGATCCATGGGCCTTCTACAGGCTGTAGGATCCATGGGCGTTCTACGGGCCGTAGGATCCATGGGCCTTCTATGGTCCATAGGATCCATCGGCCTTCTATGGGCCGTATGATCCATGGGCCTTCTGCGGGCCGTAAGATCCATTGGCCTTCTACGGGCCATAGGATCCATGGGCCTTCTACGGGGCATATAATCATTTCGCCAAACATGGGTCATACTATTTGTGGACCATAACAAGCCGTTAATATGCTGTATTTGATAACGCTATGAAAAGAGCCCAACGGGTTAACGGGCCACAAACGGGCCGAATGTAACCACGGGCTGAATTTGGCCCACAAACAGGACATGCCAGTAACAGACCGTAACTAACCGAATTCTAGAAATGATCCCAAGAATAAATGGGCCCTTAGAAGATCAAAAGTTAACACGGGCTGGAAACGGCCGACGGAATAATGGGTTGTGAATGGGTATAAAGCGATACACTGCTCATTATGGGCCAGTTTCATCTCGGGCCTTTAATGGGCCCAGAGTTACAAAGGGCCACCTATGGGCCGAAAGACGTCATGGTCCATACATGGGCTGGAAGTTACAACGGGCTGGTATCATATTGGACGGCCCAGATGACACTACTGGGCCAATTTCTGGTAGGCCGTGAGTTAGCGGGTTGTAAATGGGCTATATGCGAACAGACTGTTGACAGGCTTTCCGTGGGCCGGCCCGCTACCTTTTGACCAAGTCAAACGGGCCGGCCTTTTCACTAGAATGGGCCTCTGTTGGGCCGTGCCACTTGTCGTTGAATCATAGGCTCCTTCGGTCCAATGAGTGGATAACATCAGTCCCAATGGTGAGCCGACACGTGGTTACTCTGGCCATTGAGAATTTTACACGTGGAAAATCCCCATTGGTCCGGGCTGTTAATGGGTTATCGGATCCAAACCAGAACCTGGTCGCTTAACGGCTTCCCATTACAGTGGATGCCATGTCGGTCACCCTTGACGAAAGAACTTCTGTGACGCGCGATTTATCGTCATGGAAGTGACACTTCCGTGATGATAATTTTGGTAATGTCATGGAACACTTCTACAATAGCACAAGTATGACTATCTTGATTCTGTCATAAAATCATCATGGATGTGCATGCATGAGAGAAAATGTGACCTACTGTGACAAACATGCATCATCACGGAAGTGTATTTTTTTGTACTAATAATAAAAACTTTCATATAAAGTGCATTGAATACTATGAGAAGTTTGATTCCTTATGATTGTTTTGAGATATGAAGATGGTGATATTAGAGTCATGCTAGTGAGTAATTGTGAATTTGAGAAATACTTGTCTTAAAGTTTGTGAGTCCCGTAGCATGCACGTATGGTGAACCGTTATGTGATGAAGTCGGAGCATGATTTATTTATTGACTGTCTTCCTTATGAGTGGCGGTCGGGGACGAGCGATGGTCTTTTCCTACCAATCTATCCCCCTAGGAGCATGTGTGTAGTACTTTGTTTCGATAACTATTAGATTTTTGCAATAAGTATGTGAGTTCTTTATGACTAATGTTGAGTCCATGGATTATACGCACTCCCACCCTTCCAGCATTGCTAGCCTCTCTAGCACCGTGCAACATTCGCCGGTGCAATAAACCCACCATATACCTTCCTCAAAACAGCCACCATACCTACCTATTATGGCATTTCCATAGCCATTCTGAGATATATTGCCATGCAACTTTCCACCATTTCGTTTATTATGACACACATCATCATTGTCATATTGCTTTGCATGATCATGTAGTGGACATCGTATTTGTGGCAAAGCCATCATTCATCATTTTTTATAGATGTCACTCTTGATTCATTGCACATCCCGGTACACCAACGGAGGCATTCACATAGAGTCATATTTTGTTCTAAGTATCGAGTTGTAATTATTGAGTTGTAAGTAAATAAAAGTGTGGTGATCTTCATTATTAGAGCATTGTCCCATGTCAGGAAAGGATGATGGAGACTATGATTCCCCCACAAGTCGGGATGAGACTCCGGATGAAAAAAAGAGGCCAAGAAAAAGGAGAGAAGGCCGAAACAAATAAAAAATGAGAGAAAAGAGAGAAGGGGCAAGTCGGGATGAGACTCCGGATGAAAAAAAGAGGCCAAGAAAAAGGAGAGAAGGCTGAAACAAATAAAAAATGAGAGAAAAGAGAGAAGGGGCAATGCTACATCCTTTTACCACACTTGTGCTTCAAAGTAGTACCATGATCTTCATGATAGAGAGTCTCCTATATTGTCACGTTCATATACCAGTGGGAAATTTTCATTATAGAACTTGGCTTGTATATTCCAATGATGGGCTTCCTCAAATTGCCCTAGGTCTTCATGAGCAAGCGAGTTGGATTCACACCCACTTAGTTTCTTGTTGAGCTTTCATAAAGTTATAGCTCTAGTGCATCTGTTGCATGGCAATCCCTGCCCACTCACATTGATATCTATTGATGGGCATCTCCATAGCCCGTTGGTACGCCTAGTTGATGTGAGACTCTCTCCTTCTTTCAGTCTTCTCCACAACCACCTTCTATTCCACCTATAGTGTTATGTCCATGGCTCACGCTCATGTATTGCATGAAAGTTGAAAAAGTTTGAGAACATCAAAAGTATGAAACAATTGCTTGGCTTGTCAATGGGGTTGTCCAAGATTTGAATATTTTGTGAGATGAAGATGGAGCATAGCCAGACTATATGATTTTGTAGGCATAAGCTTTCTTTGGCAATGTTATTTTGAGAAGACATAATTTCCTTGCTAGTATGCTTGAAGTATAATTGTTTAAATGTCAATATTAAACTTTTGTTTTGAATCTTATGGATCTGAACATTTATGCCACAATAAAGTATTACATGGATAAATATGTTAGGTAGCATTCCACATCAATCATTCTGTTTTTATCATTTACCTACTTGAGGTGAGCATGAATTAAGCTTGGGGATGCTTGATACGTCTCCAACGTATCTATAATTTTTGATTTTTCCATGCTATTATATTATCTGTTTTGGATGTTTTATATGCATTAATATGCTATTTTATATTAATTTTGGGACTAACCTATTAACCTACAGCCCAGTGCCAGTTCCTATTTTTCCCTTATTTTTGAGTTTCACAGAAAAGGAATACCAAACGGAATAAAAAATTCATGATGATTTATCTTGGACCAGAAGACAACTAGGAGACTGTGAGATGAAGTTGGAGGAGCTACGAGGCGGCCACAAGGATGGAGGGCGCGCCCCCACCCTTGTGGGCCCCTTGTACACTCCCTGACCTAAATTCTTTCGCCTATATATACTCTTATATCCCCAAACCACCAGAACAAGCCACGAAAACATTGTTCCACCACCTCAACCTTCTGTACCCGTGAGATGCCATCTAGGCGCCTTTTTTGGTGTCCTACCAGAGGGGGATTCGATCACGGAGGGCTTCTACATCAACTCTATCGCCCTTTCGATGAAGCGTGAGTAGTTTACCACAAACCTACGGGTCCATAGCTAGTAGCTAGATGGCTTCTTCTCTCTCTATGATTCTCAATACCATGTTCTCCTCGATGTTCTTGGAGATCTATTCGATGTAATACTCTTTTGCAATGTGTTTGCCGAGATCCGATGAATTGTGGATTTATGATAAGCTTATCTATGAATATTATTTGAATCTCCTCTGAATTCTTATATGCATGATTTGATATCTTTGTAATTCTCTTCAAACTATCGGTTTGGTTTGGCCAACTAGATTGGGTTTTCTTGCAATGGTAGAAGTGCTTAGCTTTGGGTTCAATCTTGTGGCATCCTTTCCCAATGACAGTAGGGGCAGCAAGGCACGTATTGTATTGTTGCCATTGAGGATAAAAGGATGGGGTTTTCATCATATTGCTTGAGTTAATTCCTCGGCATCACATCATCTTGCTTAATGCATTACTCTGTTCTTTATGAACTTAATACTCTAGATGCATGCTGGATAGCGGTCTATGTGTGGAGTAATAGTAGTAGATGCAGAATCGTTTTGGTCTACTTGACACAGACGTGATGCCTATATTCATGATCATTGCCCTAGATATCATCATAACTTTGCTCTTTTCTATCAATTACCCGCAGTAATTTGTCCACCCATCGTATTATTTGCTATCTTGAGAGAAGCCTCTAGTGAAAGATATGGCCCCCAGGTCTACTTTCCATCATAAAAGTTCTATTTTCCATAATATTAGTTTCCAATTTACTATCTTGCAATCTTTTACTTTCCTATATATAAACCAAAAATATTTACTCTACCGTTTATCTATCTCTATCAGATCTCACTTTTGCAAGTAACCTGAAGGGATTGACAACCCCTTTTATTGCATTGGGTGCAAGTTGTTGTTTGTTTGTGCAGGTATTCGGTGACTTATGTGTTATCTCTTACTGGATTGATACATTGGTTCACTAACTGAGGGAAATACTTATCTCTACTTTGCTGCATCACCCTTTCCTCATCAAGGGAAAAACCAACACCAGCTCAAGAAGTAGCACCTGCCTATTATGGCATTTCCATAGCCATGCCAAGATATATTACCATGCAACTTCCACCATTCTGTTTATTATGACACACTTCATCATTGTCATATTGCTTTGCATGATCATGTTGTTGACATAGTATTTGTGGCAAAGCCACCTTTCATATATTTTCATACATGTCACTCCTGATCATTGCACATCCCGATACACTGCCGGAGGCATTCATATAGAGTCATATATTTTTTCTATTATCGAGTCGTAATTCTTGAGTTGTAAAGTAAATAAAAGTGTGATGATCATCATTATTAGAGCATTGTCCAAGTGAGGAAAGAATGATGGAGACTATGATTCCCCCACATGTCGGGATGAGATTCGGATGAAAAAAAAGAGGCCAAGAAAAAGGAGAGAAGGCCCAAACAAATAAAAAATGAGAGAAAAGAGAGAAGGGGCAATGCTAATATCCTTTTACCACACTTGTGCTTCAAAGTAGCACCAGGATCTTCATGATAGAGAGTCTCCTATTTGTCACTTTCATATACTAGTGGGAAATTTTCATTATAGAACTTGGCTTGTATATTCCAACGATGGGCTTCCTCAAATTGTCCTAGCTCTTCGTGAGCAAGCAAGTTGGATGCACACCCACTTAGTTTTCTTTTGAGCTTTCATAAAATTATAGCTCTAGTGCATCCTTTGCATGGCAATCCCTACTCACTCACATTGATATCTATTGATGGGTATCTACATAGCCCGTTGATACGCCTAGCTGATGTCAGACTATCTCCTTCTTTTTGTCTTCTCCACAACCATTGTATTCTATTCCACCTATAGTGCTATGTCGATGGCTCACGCTCATGTATTGCGTGAAAGTTGAAAAGGTTTGAGAATACCAAAAGTATGTAACAATTGCTTGGCTTGTCATTGGGTTGTGCATGAGTTGAGTATTTTATGTGATGAAGATGGAGCATAGCCATACTATATGATTTTGTAGGGATATCTTTCTTTGGCCATGTTAGTTTGAGAAGACATGATTGCTTTATTAGTATGCTTCAAGTATTATCATTTTTATGTCAATATTAAACTTTTGTTTTGAATCTAATGGATCTGAACATTCATGCCGCAATAAAGAAAATTACATGGATAAATATGTTAGGTAGCATTCCACATCAAAAAATCTGTTTTTATCATTTACCTACTCGAGGACGAGCAAGAATTAAGCTTGTGGATTATTGATATGTCTCCAATGTATCTATAATTTTTGATTGTTCCATGCTATTATATTATCTGTTTTGGATGTTTTATATGCAATTATATATTATTTGTGGGACTAACCTATTAACCTAGAGCCCAGTGCTAGTTTCTGTTTTTTTCCTTGTTTTTGAGTTTTGCAGAAAAGGAATACCAAATGGATTCCAAATGAGTTGAAACTTTACGATAATTTTTTATGGACCAAAAGAAGCCCACGGAGTATCGGAGATGGACCAGAGGAGCCACAAGGCATCCACAAGGGTGGAGGGCACCCCCCTAGGTCGCGCCCCCTGCCTTGTCGTCGCCTCATGGACCCACTGACTTGTTCCCGACGCCAACACCTCCTATAAATCCCAAAAACCACAGAAATAAACCTAGTTCAGTAGTTCCGCCTCCACAAGCCTCTATAGCCACGAAAAACAACCGGGAGCCCGTTTCAGCACCTTGTCAGAGGGGAAACCATCACCGGTGGCCATCTTAATCATCCCGGCGGTCTCCATGACGAGGAGGGAGTAGTTCACCCTTAGGGCTGAGGGTATGTACCAGTAGCTATGTGTTTGATCTCTCTCTCTCTCCCTCTCGTGTTCTTGATATGGCACGATCTTGATGTACCGCGAGCTTTGTTATTATAGTTGGATCATATGGCGTTTCTCCCCCTCTATCTTATTGTGATGAATTGAGTTTTACCTTTGAGGTTTCACTATTATCAGAATGAATACTATTATGGATTTGAGAACAGTTGATGTATGTCTTGCATGGGATAGCCGTGGTGAAAATGTCCACTTGATGTATGTCTTGGCACCCAACTCACGGATTCCCGAGGTGACATTGGGGTAATCTATGCATAGGGATTGATGCATGTTTTCGTCCTTGTTTCTTTGGTAGAAATCTTGGGGCACTCTTTGAGGTTCTTTATGTTGGATTGAATAATATGAATCTGAAGTTGTTTGATGCATATTGTATAATTGACCCACAGATACTTGTGGTGACATTGGTGTGTCTAGGTCACATTAGGGTTGATTGATGTGTGTCATATGGTGTTATTTTACTATGAACTCTAGGGATGTTTGTGACACTTATAGGAATAGCCCAATGGATTGATCAGAAAGAATAACTTTGAGGTGGTTTCATACCCTACAAGAAATTTCATCTTATGTTCTCCGTGATAGGAACTTTGGAGTGACTTTTGTTGCACGTTGAGGGATTGCCATATGATCTAATTATGTTATCATTGTTGAGAGAACTTGCACCAGTGAAAGTATGAACCTAGGCCTGGTTTCCAAGCATTGCAATACCATTTTCGCTCACTTTTACCACTTTCTACCTTGTTGTTTTTATATTTTAAGATTACAAAAACCTATATCTACCATCCATATTGCCCTTGTATCACCATCTCTTCGCCGAACTAGTGCACCTATACAATTTACCATTGTATTGGGTGTGTTGGGGACACAAGAGACTCTTTGTTATTTGGTCGCAGGGTTGTTTGAGAGAGACCATCTTCATCCTATACCTCCCACGGATTGATAAACCTTAGGTCATCCACTTGAGGGAAATTTTCTACTATCCTACAAAACTCTATGCTTGGAGGCCCGACACGAGTCTACAAGAAGAAGGTTGCGTGGTAGACATCACCATCCTTTGGCTTTGGCTTGGTGGTGTAGTATGGGCAATGCCACTTCTTGATCTTGCGGTTGTAGAAGGAAGCAATTCCCTTAGCCTTAACTTCTCCTCCTCCTTCACTGTGAAGGATGCAACATTGTTGTTGTACACATCCTCTCTAGACTCATACTACACACATGAATGAATTACATTAATACATTATAGATTCATATACACCATGTCAAAGGAACTAAATGAACAATCTAAATTTCAAGTAGGCTTACCTCATATTCTTCGTCGTCACTATACTCTGGATCATACGGGTCCTTGAACCCAGTAAGGCCTAGCTTCCTCTTATTCCCCACAGAATCATCCTCCTGAATATACAATTACATCCATTACTAGTAAATACAGAAGCCAACTGATAATTTAGATATGCACACATGACACATTGATCATATTATCTATACTATGATCCTATTTGCATTTTCCATTGTCATGCACACACATTGAACAACAAAGCTAATATAACTACATATTGTGGACAAATTTATATACTGATGAATCAGGTAAGTTCTTAATCAATTGATAGGTACATCAAAATTAATGCATTCCAATTGGGCATATGACATTCAAAACTCAATCTATGTAGCATTCAGAAACAAATCTAAGCATACATGTCTGTAGCATTGAAAACCCCAATCTATGTAGAATTCAAAAACAAATCTAATAATCACGTGTAGCATTTAAGCACAGAGATCCCTATCTCTCAATAAGATCTGTCTAGCATTTTTGCAATGATGTAATCCAAAAAACCCCATACAAAAACCCCCCATCCCTCCATACAGAAAACCCCATCCCTCAAACCAACTACTCTAACCATCTATACTACCCTACGAATCACAATCCAACCAATGAAAATCTACAATCTAAATACTGCAAATAGGGTACTAGCAAATGGAAGTACCTGATGTACCACCTTCTCCTTGCCAGGCTGCGCATCTGGATGGACTGCACTGCTCGATGACGTCACCTTCAGCTCCGGAAGCACCGAGGTAGAGCCCGCCACCTCCTTCTCCACATCCACAGTCGCCACAGTGGTTGCGAGTTTCCCTGCACCATCGTGGATGCCACCAACGTCCTGCACTGCATTTGCCGCGGTCACCGCACCCTGCAGATCTCTGGCCGCTGCACCGGCATCGCCACGAGTGTCTGCCATCGGTACGAGGGAGGCGATGAAGGTGAGGAAGAGGATGCAATGCGGGAGAGCGAGATGGTGCGATGGAGGAGAGTGAGACGACGTGGTGGGGGAGAGGGAGACGATGTGGCAGGGAGGGGATTTGGGGGAAAATGGTAGGGGCGATGCGCCTGTAGGTGGTTCCCCCTCTTATACGATGTGACATTTTGGCATGTTCGATGGACACGTGCTACCCCATGACCGTGGTCAGTTGCATGCACGCCTACGCGACCCCACTAGTCAGAGTTAACGGTCAAGCCATTGACCCAATGGCAACGTCCAGTTTGCCCATTTGTGAGAGTTTCAGCCAAGGAGTGGGGAAACTGAGCAAAAGTTAAGAGTGTGGGGATGAATGAGTACGGCTAAGGAACCAGGGGCACAGATGTAAAAGACCCAAAAAAAGATTAACTTGTCAAGAGTTCGGCGGGTCACTTGGCGGAGTAGCAAGTTGCAAATAGGCAGGTTTAACCCATAATGTGTCGTTTCATGCCGGTCAAGAGGGTATGAAAGCTAAACTCGGTCGGTTGGAAGCCCCCAAGTGACCTTATGATCAATTAACAAAGATTTAGATGCATAGAAATGAAACAACACAGGACCTGGACTACAGGGATGTCAACTTTATTATATTGATCATAAAAAGATATATACATTGACAGAGGTATGTACAATGGTGAGAGCCGGTGGCTCAAGTATAGTAAGGCCAAAGATGAGAAATGTTCCATGGTCAGCAGGTCTCCTCTTCCGACTTGTGTGAATCCTTGTGCTCTCGTACATCAATGAGGTAGTAAGACCCGTTGTTGCGATTTTTGCTGCAAAAGGCCCTTCCCAAGGAGGGGAAAGCTTATGCATCCCTATCTAGTCTTGAATCAAAAGGAGCACTAAGTCGCCATCTTGAAAGGTCTGGCTTCGAACTCTACGGCTATGATAGCGACGTAGATCTAGCTGATATATCGTCGAACGAGCTGCCGCAAGGTCGTGCTCTTCATCCAACACATCAAGTGCGTTTTGACGTGCCGTCTCATTATCAGCTTCAACATATGCCGCCACTCTAGGTGACTCATGACAGATATCACTTGGGAGAACTGCCTCTGCACCATAAACCATGAAGAAAGGCGTATAGCATGTTGCCCTGTTGGGGGTAGTATTGATACTCCAAAGCACTAAAGGTAGCTCCTCAACGCAACAACCCGGCGTTCGCTTTAAAAGAACTATAAGCCGGGGCTACATACCTCTCAAAATTTCTTGATTAGCTCATTCTGCCTGACCATTGGACTATGGATGAGCCACTGAGGAAATGTCAAGACGAATATGCTCTCTTTGACAAAACTCCTTCGTAGAACCCTTAGAAAGATTAGTGCCATTATCAGTTATGATACTATGAGGATATCCAAAATGGAAAATCAGGTTTTTAACAAACTGAACAGCCGTAGACGCCTCACAATTGCTAATTGGCTCTGCCTCAATCCACTTAGTAAACTTGTCAAATGCCACCAAAAGGTGGGTATTCTTATCTTTAGCCCTCTTGAACGGCCCAACCATATCAAGCCCCCACACTGCAAACGACCAAGTTATGGGGATCATCCGCAATTCTTGAGCCGACACACTTGCTAACGATATCCTCTACATCAGCATGAGCCATCAACCAATAAAACCAATCACAAAAAGCTTTAGCTACCAAAGATTTGAGCCGACATGATGACCACAATCGCCTTCATGAATCTCTTGTAAAATTTCATGTCCCTCCTCAGGAGAAACACAATGTTGGAACATGCCTGTCACACTACAGTGGTGTAACTCGCTGTTAATGATAGTCATAGACTTAGACCTCCTGATTATTTGCCTTGCCAAAGTTTCAACCTCAGGTAATGATAACCCAAAAGTATAGGGGATCACAACAGTTTTCGAGGGTAGAGTATTCAACCCAAATTTATTGATTCGACACAAGGGGAGCCAAAGAATATTCTCAAGTGTTAGCAGCTGAGTTTTCAATTCAACCACACCTGGAAACTTAATATCTGCAGCAAAGTGTATAGTAGCAAAGTACTATGATAGTAGTGGTAACGGTGGTAAAAGGTAGCGGTAGCAAAAGTAATATTTTTGGTGTTTTGTAGTGTGATAACAATAGCAATGGAAAAGTAAATAAGCGAAGAACAATATATGGAAAGCTCGTAGGCAATGGATCGGTGATGGAGAATTATGCCGGATGCGGTTCATCATGTAACAGTCATAACATAGGGTGACATAAAACTAGCTCCAATTCATCAATGTAATGTAGGTATGTATTCCGAATATAGTCATACGTGCTTATGGAAAGAACTTGCATGACATCTTTTGTCCTACCCTCCCGTGGCAGCGGGGTCCTATTGGAAACTAAGGGATATTAAGGCCTCCTTTTAATAGAGTACCGGACCAAAGCATTAACACATAGTGAATACATGAACTCCTCAAACTACGGTCATCATCGGGAGTTGTCCCGATTATTGTCACTTCGGGGTTGCCAGATCATAACAAATAGTAGGTGACTATAGACTTGCAAGATAGGATCAAGAACTCTCATATATTGATGAAAACATAATAGGTTCAGATCTGAAATCATGGCACTCAGGCCCTAGTGACAAGCATTAAGCATAGCAACATCAATCTCAGAACATATATAATGGGTACTAGGGATCAAACCCTAACAAAACTAACTTGATTACATGATAAATCTCATCCAACCATCACCGTCCAGCAAGCCTACGATGGAATTACTCATGCACGACGATGAGCATCATGAAATTGGTGATGGAGGATGGTTGATGATGACGATGGCGACGGATTCCCCTCTACGGAGCCCCGAATGGACTCCAGATCAGCCCTCCTGAGAGAGTTTAGGGCTTGGCGACGGCTCTGTATCGTAAAACGTGATGAATCCTTCTCCCTGGTTTTTTTCTCCCCAAAAGTGAATATATGGAGTCAGGGTTGAGGTCGGTGGAGCGTCAGGGGGCCCAAGAGGTAGGGGGCGCGCCTAGGGCGGTAGGGCATTCCCCAACCCTC
This sequence comes from Triticum urartu, assembly GCF_003073215.2. Taxonomy (NCBI): domain Eukaryota; kingdom Viridiplantae; phylum Streptophyta; class Magnoliopsida; order Poales; family Poaceae; genus Triticum; species Triticum urartu. Next base: position 327,047,169 of record NC_053027.1, on the reverse strand, counting down.
GTGGAAAGGCGGAGGACCCCCCTGACGTGGATCTTCCTTCCAGTATTTTTATATATTCCAAAATAATTCTCCGTTTATTTTTCAGGTCATTCGGAGAACTTTTATTTCTGCACAAAAATAACACCATGGTAATTCTGTTGAAAACAGCGTCAATCCGGGTTAGTTCCAGTCAACTCATGCAAGTTAGAGTCCAAAACAAGGGCAAAAGTGTTTGGAAAAGTAGATACGACGAAGATGTATCAACTCCCCCAAGCTTAAACCTTTGCTTGTCCTCAAGAAATTCAGTTGATAAATTGAAAGTGATAAAGAAATTTTTTTACAAACTCTGTTTGCTCTTGTTGTTGTAAATATGTAAAGCCAGCATTCAAGTTTTCAGCAAAGATTATGAACTAACCATAGTCACAATAACATTTAGGTCTCATGTTTACTCATATCAATGGCATAATCAACTAGCGAGCAATAATAATAAATCTCGAATGACAACACTTTCTCAAAATAATCATGATATGATTTAACAGGATGGTATCTCGCTAGCCCTTTCTGAGACTGCAAAACATAAATGCAGAGCACCTTTAAAGATCAAGGACTGACTAGACATTGTAATTCATGGTAAAAGAGATGCAGACAAGTCATACTCAATGTAAACTAATAGTAATGAATGCAAATGACAGTGGTGCTCTCCAACTGGTGCTTTTTAATAAGAGGATGATGACTCAGCATAAAAGTAAATAGATAGGCCCTTCGCAGAGGGAAGCAAGTATTTGTAGAGGTGCTAGAGCTCAGTTTTGAAATAGATATGAATAAAATTTTGAGCGGTATACTTTCATTGTCAACATAACAACCGAGAAATGGCGATATCTTCCACGCTACACACATTATAGGCGGTTCCCAAACAGAATGGTAAAGTTTATACCCCCCTCCACCAACAAGCATCAATCCATGGCTTGCTCGAAACAACTAGTGCCTCCAACTAACAACAGTCCCGGGGGAGTTTCGTTTGTGATTATTTTGATTTGATTTGCATAAATCTTGGGACTAGGTATCGCAGTGACCAGCCCTTTTCTCGTGAGTGAGGAGCGGAGTCCACTCCTCTTGAGAATAACCTGCCTAACATGGAAGATACGGACAGGCCTAGTTGATACATGAGCTATTCGAGCATACAAAACAGAATGTTTATTTGAAGGTTTAGAGTTTGGCACATACAAATTTACTTGGAACGACAAATAGATACCATATATAGGTAGGTATGGTGGACTCATATGGACCAACTTTGGGGTTTATGGAATAGGATGCACAAGCAGTATTCCCGCTTAGTACAAGTGAAGGCTAGCAAAAGACTGGGAAGCGACCAGCTAGAGAGCGACAACAGTCATGAACATGCATTAAAACTAATCAACACAGAATGCAAGCATGAGTAGGATATAATGCACCATGAACATAAATATCGTAGAGGCTATGTTGATTTTGTTTCAACTACATGCATGAACATGTGCCAAGTCAAGCCACTCTAATCGTTCAAAAGAGGATACCACCCTATCATACCACATCACAACCATTTTAATAGCATGTTGGCACGCAAGGTAAACCATTATAAGCTCCTAGCTAATTAAGCATGGCATAAGAAACTACAATCTCTAATTGTCATTGCAAATATGTATCTTTCATAATAGGCTAAATCAGGAACGATGAACTTATCATAGTTACAAAAACAAGAGAGGTCGAGTTCATACCAGCTTTTCTCATCTCAATAAGTTCATCATATAATCATCATTATTGCCTTTCACTTGCACAACCGAATAGTGTGGATAATAATAATAGTGCATGTGCATTGGACTAAGCTGGAATCTGCAAGCATTCAATTCAAGAGAGAAGACAAGGTAATATGGGCTCTTTATCAGATCAACAATAATGCATATAAGAGCCACTTTAACATTTTAATTATGGTCTTCTCCTCTCGACCCCCAGAGAACAAGAAAAGAAATAAAACTATTTACACGGGACAGCTCCCAACAAGCAAAAGAAGAACGAGAAATCTTTTTGGGTTTTCTTTTTAGTTACTACTACAAGCATGGAAAGTAAACTAATTAAAGGCTACGACTAATTTTTTTCTTAAGGTTTATTAAACACACAAGAAGAAAGCAAAAAAAAGGAAAATAAACTAGCATGGATGATACAGTGAAATGAGTGTGTGAACATGAATGTAATGTCGGTGAGAAATACATACTCCCCCAAGCTTAGGCTTTTGGCCTAAGTTGGTCTATGGCCATGGCTGGCCTGGCAGATATCTAAAGTAATAGTTGGGGTCATACTGTGAAGAAGCCTCGGATTGCCACTGGTTGGCAATCACCTCTGGATCCCACTGGTAATCAGACTGTCGTGGAGGATAAAATTGTGGTTCCGGCTCTGGCTCTGTAGCTGATGTAGGATTCCGGTAGGCGTGAATGGCCTCCAAAGGAACAAGGTACTTGCCTGCAGATAAACCAAACAAGGAAGGAGCAGGCAAGGTAATAGTCTCAGGATGATTTTTACCAAATATTAATTTGTACTTAAGTGCCTTTTCCCTATTCTTAACAATAAAATCATGTGCTACCATACTCTTATAATATAAATAAATAGGAGGCAGCAATTTTTTGTTCTTTCTCATAATGCCTAATAGGTATGTTATAGTATGCAACGAGGCGCGAGGCGAAGATGCCTCCAAGGACGGGGCCCTTAGTACGGTGACGATTTAACCGCTTTGCAACAATAGCACCCATACTAAATGTGTCATCACGAAATAAGGCATGGCACAAAATAACAATATCAGGGGCACTAAGGTTGCCACAGTTTCCGCGACCAATTAACAATCTACTAGCAAATATAGCAAAGTAACGTAGAACAGGAAAGTGTATGCTAGTAATTCGTGCATCGGAAACCTTCCTCGTTTGCCCTATAGCAATGGTATCAATAAACCCATCCACATCGTCACGATGTGGTTCCTCTACACTGCCCTCAAAAGGGATCAAACAAACCCGACAAAAATCACGAAGTGACATCTCCTTATGCTCATCATATAAATAAAATTCCACCGTAGGTGGTGAGCTTCTAGCATGGAAATGAAAGTTTTGCACAAAGGTATTGGTGAGTAAGAGATACTGTTCGCGTTGGTCATAGAGGAAGGCGGTGAGGCCTGCATTCTCAGCCAACTCATAGAAATCATCATAAATCCCGGCTGCTCTTAAGAAATCATCACAAGGCCATTCACACGGTCGAACCTCCGTGGTACGAGGCAGATTATATTTGGGCATCTCTTCTTCTTCACTTTGCTTATCCTTCGAGCTTTGGCTCGAAGAGCCCCTCAACAATCTCTTCATCTTTTTCTGAAATTTTTAGTAACTTCAAAATAAAAGTGAACCAAACTCAACAAAATTGATAGCAACTACTCCTACAAGTGCCTAGAGGATATATCATGCATTAAAACTACTTTTGACCACATAAATTTGACATGCAAGCTCAAGAACATGGTCACCTAAGCAGCAAAAATATGCAATGAATAAAGCACTAGAACAAAAACTAATTGGACCATTGGAGGAGTCACATACCAAAGAACAATCCCCTAAAGCAGTTTTGTGAATGGATCTTTGAGCAAGGAGATAGAAAATGGCAGCAAAATGAGCTTAGACTCGGGTTTGAGCTGGTTGGTGATGTTTGTGGGAGGAAGAAGGAGTGTGTGGTAGCTAGAATAAGTGGAGGGGAGCCACCATGGGCCCACGAGGCAGGGGGTGCGCCCTGGACCCTTGTGGCCAGGTGCTTGCTCCCCTGGTGTGTTCTAAGTGCCAGATATTCTCTAATATTCTAAAAAATCATATTTAAATTTCAGGGCATTTGGAGAACTTTTATTTTCGGGATATTTTCTACTGCATGGATAATTCAGAAAACAGACAGAAAATACAATTTTTGCTTTATTCAATATAAATAACAGAAAGTAAAAAGAGGGTATAGAGAGTTGTGTTTTCTAAATTCATCCATCTCATGCTCATCAAAAGGAATCCATTAACAAGGTTGATCAGGTCTTGTCAACAAACTCATTCCGAATAACATGGCTCCGGAGAATTTTCGAATAACACTAGGTTACCTCAACGGGGATATGCATGTCCCCAACAATAAGAATATCATATTTCTTATTGACAGTCGGAAGAGGAAATTCAAAACTTCCAATGGTAATTGTTGAAACTTTTCCAATAGAATTGATACTGTGGACTTGAGGTTGTTTCCACGGAAAGTGTACCATATGCTCATTACCATTAACATGAAAAGTGACATTGCTTTTGGTGCAATTAATAACAGCCCCTGCAGTATTCAAAAAGGGTCTTCCAAGAATAATAGACATACTATTATCCTCGGGAATATCAAGAATAACAAAGTCCGTTAAAATAGTAACGTTTGCAACCACAACAGGCACATCCTCACAAATACCGACAGGTATAGCAGTTGATTTATCAGCCATTTGCAAAGATATTTCAGTAGGTGTCAACTTATTCAAATCAAGTCTACGATATAAAGAGATGCATAACACTAACACCGGCTCCAAGATCACATAAAGCAGTTTTAACATAGTTTCTTTTAATGCAGCATGGTATAGTTGGTACTTCGGGATCTCCTAGTTTCTTAGGTATTCTACCCTTAAAAGTGTAATTAGCAAGGATGGTGGAAATTTCAGCTTCCGGTATCTTTCTTTTATTAGTAACAATATCTTTCATACATTTAGCATAAGGATTCATTTTAAGCATATCAGTCAAACGCATACGCAAAAAGATAGGTCTAATCATTTCAGCAAAGCGCTCAAAATCCTCATCATCCCTTTTCTCGGATGGTTTAGGAGGAAAAGGCATGGGTTTCTGAACCCATGGTTCTCTTTCCTTACCGTGCTTCCTAGCAACAAAGTCTCTCTTATCACAATGTTGATTCTCTGATTGTGGGTTATCAAGATCAACAGCAGGTTCTATCTCTACTTCATTATCATTACTAGGTTGAGCATCAATATGAACATCATTATTAACATTATCACTAGGTTCATGCTCATTACCAGATTGTGTTTCAGCATCAGAAATAGAAATATCATTGGGATTCTCATGTGTGTCAATAACAGGTTCACTAGAAGCATGCAAAGTCCTATCATTTTTCTTTCTCTTCCTTTTCGAAGGACTAGGTACATCAATATTATTTCTCTGAGAATCTTGCTCAATTCTCTTAGGATGGCCTTCAGGATACAAAGGTTCCTGAGTCATTTTACCACCTCTAGTCATAACTCTAACAGCATTATCGTTATTTTTACTATTCAATTCATTGAGCAAATTGTTCTGAGCTTGAAGTACTTATTCTACTGGAGTGGTAACCATAGAAGCATGTTTAGTAATAAGTTTTAGTTCACCTTTAACATTAGCCATATAATCACCCAAGTGTTCAATCATATAAGCATTGTGTTTCAATTGTCTACCAACATAAGCATTGAAGTTTTCCTGTTTAACCATAAAGTTATCAAACTCGTCCAAAAACATTGGCTAGCAAACTTAGTAAATGGGATTTCAGCTTTATCATATCTATAGAGAGAATTTACCATTACTACCTGTGTCGGGTTATCAAGACCATGTATTTCTTCAACAGGCGGCAAATTAAGACCTTGTATTTCTTCAATAGAAGGTAAATTCTTAACATCATCAGCTTTAATGCCTTTTTCTTTCATAGATTTCTTTGCCTCTTGCATATCTTCAGGACTAAGAAATAGAATACCCCTTTTCTTCGGAGTTGGCTCGGGAGTTGGTTCGGGAATTGGATCAGAGATTGGATCAGGAAGTGTCCAATTATTTTCATTAGTCAACATATTATTCAATAGAATTTCAGCTTCATCTGGTGTTCTTTCCCCGAAAACACAACCAACACAACTATCCAGGTAATCTCTAGAAGCATCGGTTAGTCCATTATAAAAGATATCAAGTATTTCATTTTTCTTAAGAGGGTGATCAGGCAAAGCATTAAGTAATTGGAGAAGCCTCCCCCAAGCTTGTGGGAGACTCTCTTCTTTAATTTGCACAAAATTATATATTTACCTTAAAGAAGCTTGTTTCTTATGAGCGAGGAAATATTTAGCAGAGAAGTAATAAATCATATCCTGGGGACTACGCACACAACCAGGATCAAGAGAGTTAAACCATATCTTAGCATCACCCTTTAATGAGAACGGAAATAATTAAAGGATATAATAATAGCGAGTTTTCTCATCATTAGTGAATAGGGTGGCTATATCATTTAATTTAGTAAGATGTGCCACAACAGTTTCAGCTTCATAGCCATAGAAAGGATCAGATTCAACCAAAGTAATTATATCAGGGTCGACAAAGAATTCATAATCCTTATCAATAACAAAGATAGGAGAAGTAGCATAAGTAGGATCATATTTCATTCTAGCATTCAGAGTTTTTTCGTTTCATCTTAGCTAATAATTTCTTAAGATCACTCCTATCATTGCAAGTAAGAAAATCTCTAGCAGTTTCTTCATCTATAACATAGCCCTCAGGCACAACAGGTAATTCATATCTAGGGGGAGAATCTTCATCATCACTTTCATCAATATTATTAGTTTCAATAATTTCATTCTCTAGCCCTAGCAAGTTGTTCATCATGAAATACACCAAGTGGCACAGTAGTATCAAGCATAGAAGTAGTTTCATCATAAGTATCATCCATAGCAGAAGTGGCATCATCAATAACATGCGATATATTAGAATTAATAGCAGAAGCAGGTTTAGGTGTCGCAAGCTTACTCAAAACAGAAGGTGAATCAAGTGCATAGCTCGATGGCAGTTCCTTACCACCCCTCGTAGTTGAGGGATAGATCTTGGTTCTTGGATCTTTCAAGTTCCTCATAATGATAAGCAGATATAAATCCCATGTGACTCAAAGAATAGAGCTATGCTCCTCGGCAACGGCGCCAGAAAATAGTCTGGATAACCCACAAGTATAGGGGATCACAACAGTTTTTGAGGGTAGAGTATTCAACCCAAATTTATTGATTCGACACAAGGGGAGCCAAAGAATATTCTAAAGTGTTAGCAGCTGAGTTGTCAATTCAACCACACCTGGAAACTTAACATCTGTAGCAAAGTGTTTAGTAGCAAAGTAATATGATAGTAGTGGTAACGGTGGTAAAAGGAAACGCTAGCAAAAGTAATATTTTTGGTGTTTTGTAGTGATGATAACAATAGCAACGGAAAAGTAAATAAGAGAAGAGCAATATATGGAAAGATCGTAGGCAATGGATCGGTGATGGGTGACACATGTAAGAGTCATAACATAGGGTGACACAGAACTAGCTCCAATTCACCAATGTAATGTAAGCATGTATACCGAATATAGTCATACATGCTTATGGAAAGAACTTGCATGACATCTTTTGTCCTACCCTCCCGTGGCAGCAGGGTCCTATTGGAAACTAAGGGATATTAAGGCCTCCTTTTAATAGAGTACCAGACCAAAGCATTAACACATAGTGAATACATGAACTCCTCAAACTACGGTCATCACCGGGAGTGGTCCCGATTATTGTCACTTCGGGGTTGCCGGATCATAACACATAGTAGGTGACTATAGACTTGCAAGATAGGATCAAGAACTCTCATATATTGATGAAAACATAATAGGTTCATATCTGAAATACTGGCACTCGGGCCCTACTGACAAGCATTAAGCATAGCAAAGTCATAGCAACATCAATCTCAGAACATAATGGATACTAGGGATCAAACCCTAACAAAACTAACTCGATTACATGATAAATCTAATCCAACCCATCACCGTCCAGCAAGCCTACGATGGAATTACTCACGCACGGTGGTGAGCATCATGAAATTGGTGATGGAGGATGGTTGATGATGACGATGGCGACGTATTCCCCTCTTCGGAGCCCTGAACGGACTCCAGATCAGCCCTCCCGAGAGAGTTTAGGGCTTGGCGGCGGCTCTGTATCGTAAAACGCGATGAATCCTTCTCCCTGGTTTTTCTCTCCCCGAAAGTGAATATATGGAGTTAGGGTTGAGGTCGGTGGAGCGTCAGGGGGCCCATGAGGCAGGGGGCCGCGCCCAGGGGGGTAGGGCGCGCCCCCACCCTCATGGACAAGTGGAGGCCCCCTGACGTGGATCTTCCTTCCAGTATTTTTTATATATCCCAAAATAATTCTCCGTTGATTTTCAGGTCATTCCGAGAACTTTTATTTCTGCCCAAAAATAACACCATGGCAATTCTACTAAAAACAACGTTAGTCCGGGTTAGTTCCATTCAAATCATGCAAGTTAGAGTCCAAAACAAGGGCAGAAGTGTTTGGAAAAGTAGATACGATGGACACGTATCAGGTAACTCGCCCAGGTCAAATAAGACAGATAAGGCAAAGTCCAATCTGGAATAGCATGAAGAGCCACCACCGATTGTGCCACCGGGTCAGGGACAGCAAGGTCTTCTTCAGACAGTAACTAGACGGAAGCATTGTGTAATACATTGAGGAACACATTGGAAGGCACCAGCTTACGCTAAGACCCAAGCCGGGATAATGCATCCACCGCCTTGTTCTTTCGTCGATCAAGGTGATCCACCTGATAACCCTTAAAGTGACCAGCAATATTATCAACCGCCCGGCGATAAGCCACCATGAGAGGGTCTTTGGAGTCCCACTTGCCTGATACTTGATGAGCCACAAGGTTTGAGTCGCCCAAGCACTTGACCCGTCTTAAATTCATCTCTTTAGCCATACGAAGGCCATGGAGTAAAGCTTCATACTCTACCGCATTGTTAGTACAAGGAAACTTTAGCCTTAAAACATAACAAAATTTGTCACCTCGTGGGGATGTCAAAATAACTCCAGCCCCCTGAGCCCTCTAATTGCCTAGACCCATCAAAGTGGATTGTCCAATATGTATTGTCAGACTTCTCCTCAAGTGCCTACAACTCGGTCAAGTCATTTATGAAATCCACAAAAGCCTGAGATTTGATGGATGTCCTTGGCACATACTTCAAACCATGAGGTCCAAGTCCAATTTCCCACTTGGCAACCCGGCATGTATCCTCTTTGTTCTGAATAATATCTCCTAAAGGAGTAGAACTAACCACAGTAATAGGATGGCCAAGAAAATAATGTTTCAGCTTGCGACTCGCCATGAACACCCCATACACCAGTTTTTGCCAATGTGGATAGCGTTGCTTGGACTCAATCAACACCTCACTGACATAATAAGCCGGCCACTAAACCGAGGATTCCTTACCCGCCTCCTTGCGCTCCACAACTATTGCCACACTGACAACATTTTTATTAGCCGCCACTTATAGGAGCAAAGGCTCTTTCTCAATGGGAGCAGCAAGGACGGGCGGCTCAACTAGCTGTTTCTTGAGCGCCTCAAATGCCTCATTGGCAGCATCACTCCAAACAAAGTGATATGTCTTCTTCATCATCTGGTATAAAGGGATTGCCTTCTCTCCCAAGCGACTTATAATCAGGCTCAAACCTGCAATATGACCCGCCAAATGTTGGACGTCCTTAACACATGCCATCTTAGAAAGTGAGGTGATGGCCTTGATCTTCTCCGGGTTAGCTTCAATGCCCCTTTCTAAGACCAAAAATCTCAACAGTTTACCTGCGGGTACACCAAAGACACATTTGTCCGGGTTCGCATCATTTTATAGACCCAATGATTATAAAAAGTTTCCTTCGGATCATCCAAGAGAGTCTCCTTCTTTCTAGACTTAACCACAATATCATCCACATAACATGAACGTTGCGCCCAATCTGACTATGAAAACAATTCTGAACACAGCATTGATAAGTCGCCTGAGCACTTTTGAGCCCAAAAGGCATAGATACATAGCATAAAGCTCCGAAAGGGGTGATAAAAGACGTCTTCACTTGGTCCTTAACTGCCATCTTGATTTGATGATAACTAGAATAAGCATCCAGGAAACATAAACTCTCACAACCCGCCGTGGCATCAATAATCTGGTCGATACGAAGGAGAGCAAACGGATCAACTGGACAAGCCTTATTAAGATCTGTGTAACCAACACACATACGCCAAGTGTCGTTCTTCTTGAGTACAAGCACAGGGTTAACCAACCACTCCGGTTGAAAAACTTCCACGATAAACCCAACCGCCAAGAGCCAGGCCACCTCTTCTCCAATAGCTTTATGCCGCTCTTCATTGAAACGGTGAAGGAACTATTTAACCGGCTTAAACTTAGGATCCACATTAAGAGTTTGCTCAGCGAATTCTCTCGGAACACCCAGCATGTCAGAAGGTTTCCATGCAAAGATATCTCGATTCTCACGGATGAACTCTATGAGCACGCTTTCCTATTCAGGATCCATATTAGCCCCCACTGTGAACTACTAAGATGAGTTGCCAGGGACAAAATCAACCTGCTTAGTATCATCAGCCGACTTAAACTTCAATAAAGGTCTTACTCAGTAGTGGGCTTCTTTAAAGGAGTCATATTAGCCGGGTTAACATTATCCTTATAAAACATAAGCTCCTTAGTAGCATAATGCAATGCGATTTTCCATCCTCACACTCCAATGCGATTTTCTGATCACCATGGACCGTAGTCCTTACGCCCTGGCATCTTAAGCTGTAAATAAACATAACAAGGTCAATCCATAAATTTGGCATAAGCCAGCCACCCAAACAAGGCATGATACAGACTCTTGATCTTAACCACTTTGAACCACAGTGTCTCTGCTCTGTTATCAGTCATCACCAAAAGCAACTTGCAGGGCAATCTTTCCGACATGATACGTCGACTTACCAGGTACCACACCATGGAAAACTATAGAAGATGGCTTAATATCCTTGTCAGCTAAGTTCATCCGATGAAAGGTGTCATAATACAAGATGTTGATACTGCTACCACCATCCATAAGCACCTTAATGAATTTATAACCCCCGACCTAAGGGGCTACCACCAAAGCTAGATGACCCGGATTCTCAATCCGGGGCGGGTGATCCTCCCGACTCCATGAGATTGGATGTTCTAACCATCGCAAGTATTGAGGCACCGCCGACTCAATGGTATTGACCACGCACTTATGAAACTTCTGATCTTGTTGACAAAGACTTGTGGTGGAAACATGGTAGTGGCCACCATTGAGTTGCTTTGGATTACTCTGATATCCTGACTGATTACCTTGTTGCTGGTTGCCCTGACTAGACTATTGGTTATAGCCGCCCTGACTACCTTGGCTTTGATAACCAGAATTTGGGCCACCGCCACCAAAGCCGGGCCCATGTAAACCGGATTCTGATCCGTTGGGCGGCCCATTATTATTACCGTTAATCTAATAAAAATGTAATTCATGTACTCTCGCATGATAAAACAAACATTCCAGCCATGAGTCATTGGCTTATTAGGCAGACTAGTTTTGGGCAAGGGTCATTGAGCATTGCTTCAAGATTAAAGTTTTTTCCTCCGAAGGATGGCTTACCATTACCGTTAAGGTGCTCGCTTTTATACTTTGTGTTGGTGTTAGCTACGAGATCTGACCCGCCATCGGGGTTTCGTTGGTTACCACCATTGCCCTGGTTGTTACCATTATGTCCTGTTTGCATTCTGCTACTGATTGATACATCTCCAACGTATCTATAATTTTTTTATTGTTCCAGGCTATTATATTATCTGTTTTGGATGTTTTATATGCATTAATATGATATTTTATCTGATTTTTGGGACTAACCTATTAACCTAGGGCCCAGTGCCAGTTTCTGTTTTTTCCTTGTTTTAGAGTTTCACGGAAAAGGAATACCAAACACAGTCCAAACAGAATAAAACTTTCGCGATGATTTTTCTTGGACCAGAAGACACCCAGGAGACTTGGAATGCAAGTCAGAAGAGCCACGAGGCGGTCACCAGGGTGGAGGGCGCGCCCGGGGGGTAGGGCGCGCCCCCAACCTTGTGGGCCCCTCGGTGACCCCCTGACCTAGATCTTCCTCCTATATATTCTCATATGCTAGAAAACATCCAGGGGAGCCACAAAACCACTTTCCCACCGCTGCAACCTTCTGTACCCGTGAGATCCCATCCAGGGGCCTTTTCCGACATCCTGCTGGAGGGGGATTCGATCACGAAGGGCTTCTGCATCAACACCATTGCCTCTCCAATGAAGCATGAGTAGTTTACCACAGACCTATGGGTACATAGCTAGTAGCTTGATGGCTTCTTCTCTCTCTCTCTTTGATTCTCAATACCATGTTCTCCTTGATGTTCTTAGAGATCTATTCGATGTAATACTCTTTTGCGGTGTGTTTGCCGAGATCCGATGAATTGTGGATTTACGATCAGCTTCTCTATGAATATTATTTGAATCTCCTCTAAATTCTTATATGCATGATTTGATATCTTTGCAAGTCTCTTCAAACTATCGATTTGGTTTGTCTAACTAGATTTGTTTTTCTTGCAATGGGAGAAGTGCTTAGCTTTGGGTTCAATCTTGTGGTGTCCTTTCCCGGTGACAGTAGGGCAGCAAGGCACGTATTGTATTGTTGCCACCGAGGATAAAAAGATGGGGTTTTCATCATATGGTTTGAGTTAATTCCTCTACATCATGTAATCTTGCTTAAGGTGTTACTTCGTTCTTTATGAACTTAATACTCTAGATGGTGCTGGATAGCGGTCGATGTGTGGAGTAATAGTAGTAGATGAAGAATCGTTTCGAGCTACTTGACATGGATGTGATGCCTGTATTCGTGATCATTGCCTTAGATATCGTCATAACTTTGCACTTTTCTATCAATTGCTTGGTAGTAATTTGTTCACCCACCGTAATAATTTCTATCTTGAGAGAAGCCTCTAGTGAAACATATGGTCCCCGGGTCTATTTTCCATCATATAAGTTTCCAATCTATAATTTTAGTTTCCAATTTACTTTATTTGCAATCTTTTACTTTCCGTTCCATAACCAAAAATACCAAAAAAATATTACTTTACCGTTTATCCATCTCTATTAGATCTCACTTTGCAAATAACCGTGAAGGGATTGACAACCCCTTTATCGCGTTGGGTGCAAGTTGGTGTTTGTTTGTGTAGGTATTCGGTGGCTTGTCGCGTTGTCTCCTACTGGATTGATACAATGGTTCTCAAAACTGAGGGAAATACTTACTCTACTTTGCTACATCACCCTTTCCTCTTCAATGGAAAAACCAACGCAAGCTCAAGAGGTAGCAGGAAGAATTTCTGGCGCCGTTGCCAGGGAGATCTACGCCAAGTACCCATCATAAACTCTCATCCATTGCATTACATTATTCGCCATTTGCCTCTCATTTTCCTCTCCCCCACTTCTAAACCGATTTTCAAAAAGATTCGCCTTTTCTTCGCCCTTCTTCCGTTTGTCTTCTCCATTTGCTCGTTTTCCACCATCATGTCCGAAACTGGGGAGGTTATCGCTGAAAAGGATAGTAGTAAGGATGGGGGAAACTTTGATACTTTTAGTTCTGAACCTCCTGAAGAAACTACTATCTTGCATGCTAAGAAATTCCTCATAGGTAGTGGAAATATAATTGGAAAAGGGGTTATTCAAGATTTCTTTACTTCTGTCGGTGCACTCCCCACTATGGGTGGATCTATCCTCCATAAAACTAGTAGCCTTGGGAATGCTATATGTTTGCTTGTTGTTGAACTTGAAACACAATTTGTTCACATGCATCCATCCATACAAAGGATTTTTCTAGAGTTTTCTAATATTGAGCATTCTTCTATTAAGCGTGCCTCTACTATATTCCTGGCTCATGAGTTTAGGTTTACTATGAAAGAAGCTAGTGAAATTTTCGCTCATTATAAAGTAGATGGTGGTCGTCCTCCCATAGAGGGAATTCTCTTTAATCAAGTGGATATAATGGGTTTACGGTCTTTAGATCATGTTTCTTATAACGAAAATTTAAGAAAGAGGGTTCCTACCAATGTTTTAGTCAATAAGATTTCAGAGCTTAATGATGATTTTGCTATTCAAAGCAATGGATTGGGTTTCTCTCTTGGACACAAGCTCATAACTTTTTGCCAAAAGAATCCTTATAATGATGAGTTGGTCATACAATATGAGGGGCCGAAGGAGGAATTAATTCCTCCTAAGATTGATCTTGGGGATTCTTATCCCGTTAAATTTAGCCCTTTTCATTACTTTTGCTTACCTCAAAGAAAACTTGCTGCTGAACGAAGGGAGTATGAGGTGAGTTTTTGAGATTTTCCTTATCATTACTACAATTATACTTAGATCTATTCGTGTTTTATGCCTAGCTAGGGGCGTTAAACAATAGCGCTTGTTGGGAGGCAACCCGATTTTATTTTTGCTTTTTTGCTTTTTAGGTTCTATTTTGCAATAAATAATTCATCTAGCCTCTGCTTAGATGTGGTTTTATGTTTTAATTAGTGTTTGTCCTAAGTAAGACCTTTGGGATAGCTTACGGTGATAGTTGCTTTGATCCTGCTGAAAAACAGAAACTTTTACGCCCTAGTTTTCATTTTTAACAGAAGCGCGATAAAATACTGATTCTTTTTGCAGAGGATTAATAAAAAAATTCTAGGACTTCCTAATTTATCAGGATTTTTGGAGTCGCATAAGTATTTGAAGTATCCAGATTACTAGAGACTGTTTTGTTTTTGACAGATTCTGTTTTTCCCGTGTTGTTTGCTTATTTTGATGAATCTATGGCTAGTATCGGGGGTATGAACCATGGAGAAGTTGGAATACTGTAGATATTACACAAATATAAATAAATAATGTGTTCACAACAGTACCAAAAGTGGTGATTTATTTTCTTATACTAAAAGAGCTTACGAGATTTTCTATTGAAGTTTTGTGTTGTGAAGTTTTCAAGTTTTGGGTAAGGATTTGATGGACTATGGAATAAGGAGTTGCAAGATCCTAAGCTTGGGGATGCCCAAGGCACCCCAAGGTAATATTAAAGGAGGCCAAAGGGCCTAAGCTTGGGGATGCCCCGGGAAGGCATCCCCTCTTTCATCTTCGTCTATCGGTAACTTTACTTGAGGCTACATTTTTATTCACCACATGATATGTGTTTTGCTTGGAGCATCTTGTCTGATTTGAGACTTTTCTTTTTAGTTTTCCACAATCATCCTTGCCGTACACACCTTTTGGGAGAGACACACATGAATCGTGATTTATTAGAATACTCTATGTGCTTCACTTATATTTTTTGAGCTAGGCAAAATTGCTCTAGTGCTTCACTTATATCTTTTTAGAGCACGGCGGTGGTTTTGTTTTATAGAAATTCGCGAACTCTCGTACCTCACTTATATTTATTTGAGATTCTTTAGAACAACATGGTAATTTTCTTTGGTTATAAAGTAGTCCTAATATGATAGGCATCCAAAAGGGATATAATAAAAACTTTCATATAGTGTGCATTGAATACCATGAGAAGTTTGATTCCTTATGATTGTTTTGAGATATGAAGATGGTGATATTAGAGTCATGCTAGTAAGTAGTTGTGAATTTGAGAAATACTTGGCTTAAGGTTAGTGAGTCCCGTAGCATGCATGTATGGTGAACCATTATGTAACGAAGTTGGAGCATGAGATGTTTTTTGATTTTCTTCCTTATGACTGGCTGTCGGGGACGAGCGATGGTCTTTTCCTACCAATATATCCCCCTAGGAGCATGTGCGTAGTACTTTGTTTCAAAGACTACTAGATTTTTGTAATAAGTATGTGAGTTCTTTATGACTAATGTTGAGTCCATGGATTATACTCACTCTCACCTTTCCGCCATTGCTAGCCTCTCTAGTACCGTGCAACTTTCGTCGGTACCATAAACCCACCACATATCCTTCCTCAAAACAGGCACCATACCTGCCTATTATGGCATTTCCATAGACATTCCGAGATATATTTCCATGCAACTTTCCACCGTTCCGTTTATTATGACACGTTCCATCATTGTCATATTACCTTCCATGATCATGTAGTTGACATTGTATTTGTGGCAAAGCCACCGTTCATCATTTTTTATACATGTCACTCTTGATTCATTGCACATCCCGGTACACCTCCATCGGCATTCACATAGATTCATATTTTTGTTCGAGTATTGAGTTGTAATTTTCGAGTTGTAAGTAAATAAAAGTGTGTTGATCTTCATTTATTAGAGCATTGTCCCATGTGAGGAAATAAAAAAGGAGAGAGAAAGGCCAAATAAAAAAGGAGAAGGCCAAAAAAATGAGAGAAAAAGAGAGAAGGGACAATGTTACTATCCTTTTTCCATACTTGTGCTTCAAAGTAGCACCATGATCTTCATGATAGAGAGTCTCCTATGATATCACTTTCATATACTAGTGAGAATTTTTCATTATAGAACTTGGCTTGTATATTCCAAGGATGGGCTTCCTCAAAAACGCCCTAGGGCTTCATGAACAAGCAAGTTGGATGCACACCCACTTAGTTTTCTTTTTGAGCTTTGATACGTCTCCAATGTATCTATAATTTTTATTGTTCCATGTTGTTATATTATCAATCTTGGATGTTTTATAATCATGTTATAGTCATTTTATATCATTTTTGGTACTAACCTTTTGACATAGCGCCAAGTGCGAGTTGTTGTTTTTTCCATGTTTTTTACATCGCATAAAATCAATACCAAATGGAGTCCAAATGCAACGAAACTTTACGGAGATTTTTTATGGATCGGAAGGAACATAATGGGCCCTGGCTGCGCCTGGGGGTGCTCCGAGCAGAGCACAACCCACCAGGGCATGCCAGGAGGCCCATGCACGCCCTGGTAGGTTGTGCCCACCTCGGGTGCCCACCGGGCCGCCTCTTTTCTCTATAAATACCCCAAAATTCCATAAACCCTAGGGGAGTTGACGAAATATTGATCCAGCCGCCGCAGAGTCCAGAACCACCAGATCCAATCTAGACAATATCTCTGATGGTGTTCACCTCCTCCATTGGTGCCTCTCCAATGATGCGTGAGTAGTTCTTTGTAGACCTTAGGGTCCGTAGTTAGTAGCTAGATGGCTTCCTCTCTCTCTCTCTCTCTTGATTCTCAATACAATGGTCTCTTGGAGATCCATATGATGTAACTCTTTTTGCGGTGTGTTTGTTGGGATCGGATCAACTTTGAGTTTATGATCAGATCTATCTTTTTATATCCATGAAACTATTTGAGTTTCTTTGATCTATTTTATACATGATTGCTTATAGCCTCGTATTTCTTCTCCGATATTGGGGTTTTGTTTGGAGAACTTGATCTACTTATCTTGCAATGGGAAGAGCTGCTTTGAAGTGGGTTCGATCTTATGATGCTTGATCCCAATGACAGAAGGGGATCCCACACGTATGTATCATTGCTACTAAGGATTAAACGATGGGGTCTATCTCTACATAGATAGATCTTGTCTACATCATGTCATCGTTCTTATTGCATTACTCCGTTTCTCCATGAAGTTAATACACTAGATGCAAGCTGGATAGCTGTCGATGTGTGGAGTAATAGTAGTAGATGCAAGCAGGAGTCGGTCTACTAATCTTGGACATGATGCCGATGTAATGATCATTTCCTAGATATGTTCATGAGTATTTGAAGTTCTATCAATTTCCCAGCAGTAATTTTTTCACCCACCATTTGCTATTTTTCTCGAGACAAGCCACTAGTGAAACCTACGATCCCCGGGTCTCTTTCTCGTACATTTGCCTTTGCGATCTACATTTCTCTTGCTTTTATTTTCAGATCTATTTAACAAAAAAACCCAAAAATATCTTGCTGCAATTTATTATTATTTATTTTATTTGGCGTTCGATCTATCAATCTACTACAATTTACCTCACGTCCGTTTGCCCATCTTGAGGCGTCGTACCCCGGAAGGGATTGACAACCCCTTTAACACGTCGGGTTGCGAGAAGTTCTTATTTGTGTGCAGGTGTTGTTTACGTTGTGTTGCTTGGTTCTCCTACTGGTTTGATAACCTTGGTTTCACATATGAGGGAAATACCTACCGCCGCTGTGCTACATCATCCCTTCCTCTTTGGGGAAATACCGACGTAGCTTCAAGCGACATCAAAAGGAATTTCTGGCGCCGTTGTCGGGGAGGATCTTCAACATATACCACGTTCCTGATCACAAGTCTCATCTTCTCGCAATTTACATTATTTTCCATTTTCCTCTTGTTTTCCTCTCCCCCACTTCACAAAAATTTGCCGTTTTATTCACCCCTCTTTTTCCGTTCGCCGTTTTCTTACCAGATCTGTTTTTGAGTGCAATCTTGTTGTGTGGTCATCGTGACTCAAGAGAACACCAAGTTATGTGATTTCTCAAATAGTAACAACAATTATTTTATTGGCACTCCGATTGCTTCTCCAGCCACTAGTGCAGAGTCTTGTGATATTAATACTACTTTGTTGAATCTTGTTAGGAAAGATCAATTTGTTGGTACTCCTAATGAGGATGCCGCGTCCCATCTTAATGCCTTCATGGAATTATGCAACATGCAAAATAAAAAATATGTGAAAAATGATGTGGTGAAGATGAAATAATTTCCGTTTTCTTTGCGTGATTCTGCAAAAATTTGGTTCTCTTCTTTGCCTCGCAATAGTATCGATTCTTGGAATAAGTGCAAAGATGCTTTTATCATTAAGTACTTTCCGCCCGCAAAAATTATTTCCCTTAGAACCCAGATCTTAAATTTCAATCAACCTGAACATGAGAATGTTGCACAATCTTGGTAAAGGATAAAAATGATGCTAAGAAATTGCCCAACTCATGGGTTAAATCTTTGGATGATCATACAAAATTTCTATGCGGGGTTGAATTTTTTTTCTCGTAATCTTTTAGATTCCGCCGCGAGTGGTAATTTTATGGAAATTACTTTGGGTGAAGCCACCAAATTTCTTGATCATATTATGGCAAATTATTTGCAATGGCATATAGAAAGAGCGCCTGCTAGTAAAACAGTTAATTCGGTTGAAGAAATTTCTTCTTTGAGTGAAAAAGTTGATGCTCTTGTGAAATTGGTTGCTAGTAGAAGTGCTCCTATTGATTTTAATGATATTCCCTTGCATACTTTGATTGAGCAGAATAGTGATGTCGTAGATGTGAATTTTATCTCTCGAAATAATTCCAATAACAATGCTTATAGATGTAATTTTAATCCGAGGCCTTTTCCTAGTAATTCCTCTAATAATTATGGTAATTCCTATGGCAATGAATCCCATAATAATAATATGAACACCTCTGATCTTGAGAATAATATTAAAGAATTTATCAATACGCAAAAAGTTTTCAACACTTCCATAGAACAAAAGTTGAGTAAGATTGATGATTTGTCTAGAAGTGTTGATAGAATTGCTCATGATGTGGAAAATCTCAGGATGAAAATTTTTGTGCCTAAAGTAGATGAATCAATTAAAGCTCTTTATGTTTCTATGGATGAAAGTAAGAAAAGAACCGCTATGCTTAGAGCTAAAAGAGAATTTTTAGAAAAAGCATTTTCTAGTGATTTCTTTCACAAAAGTGATGAAGATCTTAAAATGATTGGAGTTTCTTCTATTTATTCCTTGTTTAGTAAAGTTAAGATTGATGAAAAAGGGATTGGAGAAGAGTCAACTTTAGCTAGAAGGAGTCCCGATATTTCGGAGGGTGAAAATCTTGTTGAGAAAATTGATAAAAGTGGGTTTGAAGAGGTCAAAACTTTAGCTAGTGATGTGCCCACTCTTTGGCATTACAAAGACTTTAATTATGATAGTTGCTCTTTGATTGATTGTATTTCTTTGTTGCAATCCATGATAAATTCACCCCATGCCTATGAACAAAATAAAGCTTTTACTAAACATATTGTTGATGGTATGATGAAAGCTTTAGAAGAAAAGTTGGAATTAGAAGTTTTAATTCCTAGAAAATTGCATGATGAATGGGAACATACTATCAAATTCAAGATTAAAAATTATGAGTGTTTTGCTTTTTGTGACTTGGGTGCTAGTGTTTCTACCATTCCGAAATCTTTATGTGATGTTCTTGGTCTTACCGATCTTGAAGAATGTTCTTTGAATGTGCACTTGGCGGATTCCACTATTAAAAAGCCTATGGTAAGAATTAATGATGTTCTTATTCTTGCAAATAGAAATTATGTGCCCATATATTTTATTGTTCTTAATATTGATTGTAATCCATCTTGTCCAATTATTCTTGGTAGACCGTTTTTACGCACTATCGGTGTCATGATTGATATGAAAGAAGGCAATATAAAGTTCCAATTTCCATCAAGGAAGGGTATGGAACAATTTCCTAGAACAATAATTAGGCCACCATATGAATCAATCATGAGGGAATCTTATGGATCTCGAACCAAAGATGACAAAACTTAGATCCTTGCTTTATGCCTAGCTAAGGGCGTAAAACTATAGCGCTTGTTGGGAGGCAACCCAATGAATAAAATTTATTTTTGCTTTCAGCTTCCTATTTTTGAGTGTTTGCACAATTATGCTACTGTTATGATTGTGTTTTTATGTCTTAATTAGTGTTTGTGCCAAGTAAAGCCTTTAGGATGTTCTTGGGTGATAGTTGTTTGATCTTGCTAAAAAACAGAAACTTTTACGCTAGCGAAAATAATTTTCACTTTTTACCAGGGAGCAAAAAAAATATTCATTCCACTTGCAGTAGATCAATATACAAATTTCTCAAGCCGTCCTAATTTTTCAGAATTTTTGGAGTTACAGAAGTATTCGAAATAGTCAGATAGCTATAGACTGTTCTGTTTTGATAGATTCTGTTTTCTTTGTGTTGTGTGCTTATTTTGATGGCTCTATGGTTTTCTTTCATGAGTTTTTGCCATAGAAAATTTGGAATATAGTAGACATAATGCAAGAACAAAATATTAATTGGTTTGATACAGCACTTATAGTAGTGATTTCTTTTCTTATACTAACGGATCTCACGAAGGTTTTGTTGAGTTTTGTGTGATTGAAGTTTTCAAGTTTTGGGTTATCTTACGATGGATGAAGGAATAAGGAGTAGAAGAGCCTAAGCTTGGGGATTCCCTGGCATCCCAAGCTATTATCCAAAAATGAGCAACTAACTAAGCTTGTGGACGCCCCCGAGTGGCATCCCCTCTTTGTTCTAACGACCATCGGTATTTTACTCGAAGCTATATTTTTATTCATCACATACTATGTGTTTTGCTTGGAGCGTCTTGTATGATATGAGTTTTTTCTTGTTTTATTTTGTGTTTTAAGTCTTGATCCCTTGCTGGGCACACCTATTTGAGAGAGCCAAAATTTTGTCATGACTTGTTAGAATTGCTCTCTTTGCTTCACTTAAAATTCTTTTGAGCTATGGATTTGCTCTAGTGCTTCACTTATATCTTTTTGAGCATAGTGTGCTTTAGTACTTGCTTCACTTAGATTTATTTGAGAGTGAGTAAAATTTTCAAGAAATTCTCTCTTGCTTCACTTAAATTAATTTGACAGAAATAAAGAAATATTATGCTCATGATCTTCACTTATATTTGCTTGAGCTTATGAAAAGCAACACATGAAATTAGTCCCAAAGTGATAGATATCCAAGAAGGATATAATAAAAACTTTCATGAAGATCATTGGACAAAATAAACTTTATTCTTAGTAATAGTTTTGAGATATGATGGTGTGATATGTGAGTATCTTGATGAGTAATTATGCTTTAGTAAGAATATTGGTGTTAATGTTGTGATTCCCTATGCAAGCACGAAAGTCAATAGTCATGCAATGAAATTATATCCTATTTATGGTGCATTATTCGGTGTTAATTATGCTTAATGCTTGCTTATGAGATTATCTGTTTCTTGGTTTGTCGCTTCTCAATATTTTGCTAGCCTTCAGTTTGCACTAAGTATGATCTCTACTTGTGCATCCAAAATCCATTAAACAAGTTTTTGCCACATGAGTCCACTATATCTACCTATATGCGGTATTCTTTTGCCGTTCTAAGCAAATTTGCATGTGCCATCTCTAATTTTCAAAATAAACTTCTCTTTTGTGTGTTCGTTTCTCTCACGGAGCGGTGATGGGTGGCTAATATTTTCCATGCTAGATGTGTTATTCTCAAGATGAGTGTGTATTCACTTGTCATTGCACGAGAGTAAGGCAAAGGTATTAGGGATGCCCAGTCCCGAAATGAAAAATGAATTTACTTTATGTTGCAAAATAATAAATTCCTTGGAAAGTGTTGGTATGGAGGGAAACCGTGGGTACGGCTAGCCATGGAAAGTGAAAGTATGGTGGAAAAAGGAATAAACTTTATTTTCTGTTTGGGAACCGCCTATGATATATCTAAGCATGGAAAGTATTGGGAACTCCAAGTCATTTTCGTTGGTGGGATGGATACACCTCCCAAAATGTTTTTATCTCTAAGTTTTCGCTTTGCGCTCGGGCACCTCTACAAATCCCTACTTCTCTCTGCGAAGGGCCTTTCTTTTACTTAATGCATTTTTTATTTTTGAATTTGAGTCTGCATCTTCTCTTATAAAAGCACCAACTAGGAGGCAATATGCGAGTGTGTTTCATGAATGGATCAATGATTGAGCATGATGGGCTAGGGATAACGTATTTTAGCGTTGATATTTTGAAAGACATGGTGGCTTGTTGATATGCTTGAGGATTTAAATTATCATGTCAAAACTAGACTATTGCTTTGAAAAATATAAAAGTCCAAATGTCCATGCTATAAAGAAAAGAATATGATATGACATATTAGGCAACATTTCAAATATTTTTTTTATTTTTATCACTTACCTACTCGAGGACGAGTAGGAGTTAAGCTTGGGGATGCTAATAAGTCTCCAATGTATCTCTAATTTTTTTTATTGTTCCATGCTATTATATTATCAATCTTGGATGTTTTATAATCATTTTATAGTCATTTCATATCATTTTTTAGTACTAACCTATTGACATAGTGCCAAGTGCCAATTGCTGTTTTCCCATGTTTTTTACATCGCATAAAATCAATACCAAACGGAGTCCAAACGCAACAGAACTTTACAGAGATTTTTTATGGACCAGAAGGAACATAATGGGCCCTGGT
This sequence comes from Triticum urartu, assembly GCF_003073215.2. NCBI lineage: Eukaryota > Viridiplantae > Streptophyta > Magnoliopsida > Poales > Poaceae > Triticum > Triticum urartu. The sequence goes on along the minus strand of NC_053027.1, from coordinate 327,024,095 downwards.
TGCGCCTGGGGGGTGCTCCGAGGAGAGCACAACTCATCAGGGCGCGCCAGGAGGCCCAGGCGCGCCCTCGAGGGTTGTGCCCACCTCAGGTGCCCCTCGGACTGATTCTTTGCTCTATAAATACCCTAATATTCTAGAAACCCTAGGGGAGTCGACAAAATATTGATCCAGCCGCCATATAGTCCAGAACCACCAGATCCAATCTAGACACTATCTCGGATGGGGTTCACCACCTCCATTGGTGCCTCTCCGATGGTGCGTGAGTACTTCTTTATAGACCTTCGGGGTCTGTACTTAGTAGCTAGATGGCTTCCTCTCTATCACTTGATTCTCAATACAATGGTCTCTTGGAGATCCATATGATGTAACTCTTTTGCGGTGTGTTTGTTGGGATCCGATGAACTTTGAGTTTATGATCAGATCTATCTTTTTACATCCATGAAAGTATTTGAGTTTCCTTGATCTCTTTTATGCATGATTGCTTATAGCCTCGTATTTATTCTCCGATATTTGGGTTTTGTTTGGCCAACTTGATCATTTTATCTTGCAACAGGAAGAGGTGCTTTGTAGTGGGTTCGATCTTACGGTGCTTGATCCTAGTGACAAAAGGGGAACCGACACGTATGTATCGTTGCTACTAAGGATAAAACGATGGGGTCTATCTCTACATAGATAGATCTTGTCTACATCATGTCATCATTCTTATTGCATTACATCGTTTCTCCATGAACTTAATACACTAGATGCATGCTAGATAGCGGTCGATGTGTGGAGTAATAGTAGCAGATGTAGGCAGGAGTCGGTCTACTAATCTTGGACGTGATGCCTATGTAATGATCATTGCCTGGATATTGTCATGAGTATTTGAAGTTCTATCAATTGCCCAACAGTAATTTGTTCACCCACCGTTTGCTATTTTTCTTGAGAGAAGCCACTAGTGAAACCTACGGCCCCCGGGTCTCTTTCTCATATATTTGCCTTTGCGATCTACTTTTCTCTTGCTTTTATTTCCAGATCTATTAAACCAAAAAACCCAAAAATACCTTGCTGCAATTTATTCTTATTTATTTTATTTGGTGTTTGATCTAACAATCTACTACAATTTACCTCACGTCTGTTTGCCTATATTGAGGCGTCGTACCCTGGATGGGATTGACAACCCCTTTAACACGTCGGGTTGCGAGATGTTCTTATTTGTGTGCAGGTGCTATTTATGTTGTGTTGCTTGGTTCTCCTACTGGTTCTATAACCTTGGTTTCACATATGAGGGAAATACCTACCGCCGTTGTGCTGCATCATCCCTTCCTCTTTGGGGAAATACCGACGAAGCTTCAAGCGACATCAAGCTTTGATAAACTTATAGCTCTAGTGCATCTGTTGCATGATAATCCTTACTCACTCACATTTATATCTATTAATGGGCATCTCGATAGCCCGTTGATACGCCTAGTTGATGTGAGACTATCTCCTTGTTTTTGTCTTCTCTACAACCACCGTCTATTCCACCTATAGTGCTATGTCCATGGCTCACGCTCATGTATTGCGTGAAAATTGAAAAGGTTCGAGCACATCAAAATTATGAAACAATTGCTTGGCTCGTCATCGGGGTTGTGCATGATTAGAATATTTTGTGTGATGAAGATGGAGCATAGCCAAACTATATGATTTTGTAGGGATAAGCTTTCTTTGGCCATGTTATTTTGAGAAGACATAATTATTTGTTAGTATGCTTGAAGTATTTTTTTATGTCATTATTAAAATTTTGTTTTGAATCTTACGGATCTGAACATTCATGCCACAATAAAGAGAATTACATGGATAAATATGTTAGGTAGCATTCCACATCAAAATTTTTGTTATTTATCATTCACCTACTCGAGGATGAGTAGGAATTAAGCTTGGAGATGCTTGATACGTCTCCAACGTGTCTATAATTTTTGATTGTTCCATGCTATTATATTATCTGTTTAGGATGTTTATATGCATTAATATGCTATTTTATATGATTTTCGGGACTAACCTATTAACCTAGAGCCCACTGCGAGTTTCTGTTTTTTCCTTCTTTTGGAGTTCTGCAAAAAAGGAATACCAAACGGAGTCCAAATAGAATAAAACTTTTGCGATGATTTTTCTTGGACCAGAAGACACCTAGGAGACTTGGAGTGCAAGTCAGAAGAGCCTCGAGGCGGCCACAATGGTGGAGGGGGCACCCAGGGGGTAGGGCGCGCCCCTGAACCTTATGGGCCCCTTGGTGATCCCCTAAACTAGATGTTCCTCCTATATATTCTCATATGCCCCAAAAACTTCCAGGGGACCACGAAACCACCTTTCCACCGCCGCAACCTTCTGTACCTATGAGATCCCATCTAGGGGCCCTTTCTGACATTCTGCCGGAGGGGGATTCGATCATGGAGGGCTTCTACATCAACACCATTGCCTCTCCGATGAAGCATGAGTAATTTACCACAGACCTACGGGTCCATAGCTAGATGGCTTATTCTCTCTCTTCGATTCTCAATACCATGTTCTCCTTGATGTTCTTTGATACCTATTCGATGTAATACTCTTTTGCGGTGTGTTTGCCGAGATCCGATGAATTGTGGACTTTTGATCAGGTTATCTATGAATATTATTTGAATCTCCTCTGAATTCTTATATGCATGATTTGATATCTTTGCAAGTCTCTTTGAACTATCGATTTGGTTTGGCCAACCAGATTGGTTTTTCTTGCAATGGGAGAAGTGCTTAGCTTTGGGTGCAATCTTGCGGTGTCCTTTCCAAGTGACAGTAGGGGCAGCAAGGCACGTATTGTATTGTTGCCATCGAGGATAAAAAGATGGGGTTTTCATCATATTGTTTGAGTAAATTCCTCTACATGATGTCATCTTGCTTAAGGCGTTACTCCGTTCTTTATGAACTTAATACTCTAGATGCATGCTGGATAGAGGTCGATGTGTGGAGTAATAGTAGTAGATGCAGAATCGTTTCGGTGTACTTGACACGGACGTGATGCCTATATTCATGATCATTGCCTTAGATATTGTCATAACTTTGCGCTTTTCTATCATTTGCTCGGCAGTAATTTGTTCACCCACCGTAATAATTTCTATCTTGAGAGAAGCCTCTAGTGAATTCTATTACCCTCGGGTCTATTTTCCATCATATAAGTTTCCGATGTATAATTTTAGTTTCCGATTTACTTTCTTTGAAGTCTTTTACTTTCCGTTCCATAACCAAAAATATTACTTTACTGTTTATCCATCTCTATCAGATCTTACTTTGCAAATAACCGTGAAGGGACTGATAACCCCTTTATCATGTTGGGTGCAAGTTGGTGTTTGTTTGTGCATGTATTCGGTTGCTTGTCGCATTGTCTCCTACTGGATTGATTCCTTGGTTCTCAAAACTGAGGGAAATACTTACTCTATACTTTGCTGCATCACCCTTTCCTCTTCAAGGGAAAAACCAACGCAAGCTCAAGAGGTAGCACTGACCTTTGCCATTGCCGCTCTTCTTGCCCTTGTTGGATTTCTCATCATTAGATCCTGGGTCCTTAGTGTTATCAGAGTCGGCATATTTAATGAGAGCCGCCATGAGCTCCCCCATGTCTTTACAATAACACTTAAGCCGATCGAGCTTCTGCTTAAGAGGGGTAAAGTGACAATTCTTCTCCATGACAAGGACCGTTTGACCCACTGCAATGCTATCCGATGAGTGTATAATAGCTGAGACCCGTCGGACCCAATGGTGAGCTGACTCATCCTCACGTTGTACGCAATTATCTAGATCGATAATCGTCAGAGGCTGCTTGCATGTTCCTTGATTTTTTTTGATGAAACGTGCCTTCAAATCTACCCATGAATTGATGCACTTAGCAGGAAAACTCTTTAACCATGTATGAGCTAGCCCATCCAACATCATAGTAAAATACTTTGCACATACTTCATCATTGACATCCAACATCTCCATGGCCAATTCATAACTCTCAATCCAGCCTTCGGGGGGAGATCAGCTATGTAATTAGGCACCTTACGAGGGCCTTAAAATCCTTGGGCAGGCATTCATTACGCAGAGCTGGTACCAAACACGGTACTCCAACTGTCCTGGAGGTCGTCCTAGCTTCAACTGAGGCCGAAGGGTTCCTTGGAGGCTGCTGATAAGCCCCCAACTGAGTCTCCGCTTCCGCTTCACGACGAGCTCTAGCCTGATCCACAATAGCCTGAGCATTGACCAATTGGTTATTATCACGAGGTGGGTTATCGCCACGGGGTGGGTTATCTCCACGGGGCGGGTTATGACGCTGCTCACTGCTAGAAACCGCCGGCGACTCAACACGCTGGCTATAACTTCAACTTGGGCGAGGGGTCGAATGAACATGCTCATGACTGTATGAATAAGTCGCCTGCTCTGCAAGAGGCGTTTGATGAAGTCCCATGGTGTTCCGGGTTTCCACTGCAACTGGAGACTTGCCCTCGATTGGGATAGCCGCCAGCCGTGCCGCCGCCGCTATCATATTATCCACTAGGTTAGAAAAATGCCCCGGTGGTTAAGAAACGTTGAGGCACCGTTTGATTTGGGGCAGGTTAGGCATCCGCTCATCCCTCCGTGCCTGCTCAGGCTGTCGAGGCTGAGCCGCCGCCCCACTTCTAGGCTCGTCCGGGTTTAACTGAGGGTTTACCCGAGCGCCTGTAGTGCTTGGACCTGCTCCAAGGGTGTTAAATAGGTCCATAGGCTCATAATGTAAAGGTAGGAGGGTCTGGTGCATTCTATGAAGAACTGCGTTAGAGGCATTCTGATCCGGATTTAAGCGCCAAGCCTCTGCCCTAACTCGTTGTGATTCAGCCTGATCTGAGCCCGTTCCTCCGCCATCCTTGCGTTCTCCGCATTGACATCCTCCTGTGCCTTAGTGGTCTCTGCCTAAATCTTTCCAATCTCTGCATTGCCTTCTGCTTGATTCACCGCAGTCACCTCCATTGCAAGCAAAGTATTCAAAGAGCCCAAAAGGTCTGACAAAACTTGACCGGCGGTATAATTGAGCCGCTAGCCGCAGCCGATCTAGACGTCATAGCTGCAGCTGTTGATGAGTTTAGAATCGGCTGTGTACCAGCCATAAAGATACTAGCCCTACACGGGGGCTCATAGGGGTCCGGAATACTGTTGCCATCGGAATAGCCCCCAACCCTGCCGTCTTTGAGCTGATAGATTGATTACGTCTCTCTGGTGGAGGACTCATTATCTGAATAAATGAGAGTCGCCCCTGTCAGATTTGGGGTTCTTGCAAAACCCTTGAGGTTCAAATACTAGGGTGCGCACGAAGATCTTTCCTCCCTCTAGCTCACGCCCTCGCCGCGATCTCAAGGCTCGGCGCGTCGAACTCGCAGAACAAAGGGACACAAAAATTTATACTAGTCTGAGCCACCGATGTGGTGTAATACCCTACTCCAGTGTGGTGTGGTGGATTGCCTCTTGGGCCGAGGATGAAAAGTTACAAAGGAAGAACAGCCTCCTGAAGAGAGGTGCTCTTGTGCTTGGTGAGTTTGTGCCTTGGTGGAATGGATCCGGTCCCAGATGATCTCCCCTTCTACGGTGGTGGCTAATCCGCAAGGAGCAACTTGGTGGCATTCGTTCATCTCTCGGAAGAAGTTAACTCGTGATCAGAGTATGGGTGTGTCATTAAATCTGGGCAACAAGATTGGCGCATGTACTGCTCTCTCGGAGAGATGCCATTCGTATCCCGGAGGAACATCAATACAAGTCGGTTCTAGATCCAAAATTTTGAGTTTCACGCTTTGAGTCCTAGAAGAAGGCTCAAAACAGGTCCACGGAGGAGCGTTAAACTAACTTATAACAAAAAAAAATGGTAGTCGATGGGATTCTTAGAACTTATTTGTTTGTTGTTCGTCACTCGGACCGGTTAGGCCGTACCGAGTGGAGATTACTCCAGTGAGGGCATCTGAGTGCACCCACTGGATGTAGTCCCCAAGACTGCCGTCGACTGCGGGATGTCGGCGGGGTTTTGAGAGAACTAAAAATCTTCTTAGCTCATACTGATCAAACTTCTTCCTCTCTGACTCGGAGGTCGAGTAATACTTGAGGATCTGGTATTGGTCTAGCTTGCCCTTCCCCGACTCAGAAGTTGAGTAGTACATTAGTGATCTAGAGATGGTATTGCATCGAGTGACAGATTACTCAGAATTTTGTTCGAGAAAAATGTTTCTTTTTGGCTTCTCTTCCAGTGGGGGCATGCTGAGTGCACCCACTGGGTGAAGTCCCCGAGCCTTTGTCGGACTAGATGAGTCTGGCAGAGGGTTTAAGTTTCTGGTTAACCTCCATGGAGTCAGCATGGTAAATATCTTTTAGCCTGAATTGAGTCAATCGGATGGATCTTCATGCACTTGGCACGACAAATAAGCTCAGCATGGAGCTAAATCAGTCTGACTGATCTCCGTGCACTCGGCACGGTAAATAAATTCAGCCTGGAATTGGGTCAAGCAGGCGAATCGTCATGCCCTTGGCACAATGAATGAATTCGGCCTCGAAACTGCTGACTGTAGAAAAAAGCTAGACACTCTAGGGAGCAATCGTTCCAGTATTACTTCTTACATTGACTGTTAGCTTTTTCTCTTGCCAACCAGACGGTCAGGTAGGGACCGTGTTGGAGACAAAGAGTGAGCATTAGGTATTGAGCATATTTTATGAAAAAGGTAAAAATCCAAGTGAGGAACATGCCGACTGACGGTGCTCCCATAGGATTAGCCCCCTAATCGGTTGAGGTTTAGTAGAACGAGTTTACTAAAAACTTGATTTGGCCCGAGCACTACGGGGGCACTTGACGCCTGTCATCAAGGTTTAGTCAACTACGATTTGAACAAAGCTTCAACAGATTATGGACTATACATTCTTCGATTGATCGGATTGGGTTGATTGCTGGCAAAACTTGGTGGCTTTCATATGTCTCTTAGGAGAGATAGACTAGAGGTCCGAGTGCGGACATGCCATGAAACCCAATTGACGACGCCGGCGCATGGGCTAATTCTCCGGAGAGATGCCACTCACTATCCCAGGGGAACGCCAGCGCAGGTCATCTCTGAGACCAAGTTTGTGAAACTGACACCTTGGAGCCTGAATAAGGGCCAAGTGTATCCGTAAAGGAGTGTTGTTTTCACCCTTTTGCATGAAAGGGGTATTTGTCCGAGTGGACATGCTTCCCAACTGATCAGGGTATTTTGACTGCAAGGAAAAACTTGGTGGCACTCGTATGTCTCCCGGAGGAGATAGACTAGTGGTCCAATGCGGACGTGCCATGAAACCCAAGTGGCGAGGCTAGCGCATGGACTAACTCTCCATAGAGAGGCCACTCATTATCCCGGGGGAACCCCAGCACATGCCATCTCTGAGTTCGAGTTTGTGAAACTCGCACCTTGGAGCCTAAAGAAGGGCCAATATTCGTAGAGGAGCGTTGTTTTCACCCTTTTGCAGCCCTGAAGACGACTCTAGGTAATGATTTGGGCGCTCGTCCGAGTGGATAGTGCTTCCCTTATAGATCTTCAGTAGACCGAGCATGTATGGTCAAAAAATATCCTCGATGTGATCAACAGGTTGATCAAATGGGTGTAACCCCTGAGGGCGGCATGGCCCACGGTTGTGTGTAACCCCCGAGTGATGCTCGAAAGAGTTAAGCTCGCTACAGAGTGCGATATGAGATTTGATCATATGAGTAACTTAGACGTTCCTGTGTTGGGGGTGAAGTTGTGAAGGCATGTCCAACTGATGGGTACGCGCAGGGTGGCCAAGGGGTGAGGATGTGTACAACCAAGTGGCGACGCACGGGGCGGCCGAGTGGTGAAGACGTGCACAACCGAGTAGTGACGCGTGGGGTGGAAAAGTGGTGAGGATGTGCACAACCGAGTGGGGATGCACGAGGTGGCCGAGTGGTGAGGAGGTGACCAACCTAGTGGCGACGCGTAGGGCGGCCAAGTGGAGAAGACGTCGCGCAGGGCGACCGAGTGAAGGACTACGTGTCTAGCCAAGTGGCGACATATGGGGTGGCTGAGTGGAGTAAACGTGCACAACCGAGTGGCGATGCGGCGAGCGGCCGAGTGGTGAGGATGTGCACAACTGACTGGCGACGCGTGGAGCGGTTGAGTGGTGATGGCGTTTCCAACTGAGTGACGGTGTGTGATACGTCTCCAAGATATCTACTTTTACAAACACTTTTGCCATTGTTTTGGACTCTAACTTGCATGATTTGAATATAACTAACCCGGACTGACGCTGTTTTCAGCAAAACTGCCATGGTGTTATTTTTGTGCAGAAATAAAAGTTCTCGGAATGACCTGAAAATCCATGGAGACACATTTTGGAATTAATGAAAAATATTGGCGAAAGAATCAGCATCAGGGGGCCAACACCCTATCCACGAGGGTGCAGGGGGCCCCCCTGGGGCGCGCCTCTACCTCATGGGCCCCCTGGGATTCCACCTACCTCAACCCCAACTCCATATATTCACTTTCGTGGAGGAAAAAATCAGGGAGAAGGATTCATCGCGTTTTACGATACAGAGCCGCCGCCAAGCCCAAATCTTCCTCGGGAGGGCTGGTCTGGAGTCCGTTCGGGGCTCCGAAGAGGGGAATCTGTTGCCATCATCATCATCAACCATCCTCCGTCACCAATTTCATGATGCTCACTGTCGTGCGTGAGTAATCTCATCATAGGCTTGCTGGAAGGCGATGGGTTGGATGAGATTTACCATGTAATCGAGTTAGTTTTGTTAAGGTTTGATCCCTAGTATCCATTATGTTCTAAGATTGATGTTGCTATGACTTTGCTATGCTTAATGCTTGTCACTAGGGCCTGAGTGCCATGATTTCAAATCTGAACCTATTATGTTTTCATGAATATATGTGAGTTCTTGATCCTATCTTGCATGTCAATAGTCACCTACTATGTCTTATGATCCGGCAACCCCGAAGTGATAATAATCGGGACCACTCCCGGTGATGACCGTAGTTTGAGGAGTTCATGTATTCACTAAGTGTTAATGCTTTGGTCTGGTACTCTATTAAAAGGAGGCCTTCATATCCCTTAGTTTCCAATAGGACCCCGCTGCCACGGGAGGGTAGGACAAAAGATGACATTCAAGTTCTTTTCTATAAGCGCGTACGACTATATTTGGAACACATGCCTACATTACATTGATGAACTGGAGCTAGTTCCGTGTCACCCTATGTTATAACTGTTGCATGAGGAATCGCATCCGACATAATTATCCATCATTGATCCATTGCCTATGAGCTTTTCACATATTGATCTTTGCTTAGTTACTATTCCGTTGCCACTGTTACAATTGCAACAAAAACTACTACTGTTACTTTAGCCACCGTTACCGTTACTTCCATACTACTTTGCTACTAAATATTTTGCTGCAGATATTAAGTCTTTCAGGTGTGGTTGAATTGATAACTCAACTACTAATACTTGAGAATATTCTTTGGCTCCCTTGTGTTGAATCAATAAATTTGGGTTGAATACTCTACCCTCGAAAATTGTTGTGATCCCCTATACTTGTGGGTTATCAAGACTATTTTCTGGCGCCATTGCTGGGGAGCATAGCTCTATTCTTTGAGTCACTTGGGATTTATATCTGTTGATCACTATGAGGAACTTGAAAGATGAAAGAACCAAGATTTATCCCCCCAACTACGAGGGGAGGTAAGGAACTGCCATCTAGCTCTGCACTTGATTCACCTTCTGTTATGAGTAAATTTATGACACCTACACCTGTTATTGATTCTGATATGTCGCATGTTATTGATGATGCCACTTCTGCTATGCATGATGTTTATAATGAAACTACTTCTATGCTTGATAATACCGTGCCGTTAGGTGAATTTCTTGATGAACAACTTGCTAGGGTTAGAGAGAATGAAATTATTGGAACAAATAATATTGATGAAAGTGATGATGAAGATTCTCTCCCTAGATATGAACTGCCTGATGTGCCTAAGGGTTATGTTATGGATGAAGAAACTACTAGAGACCTATTTGCTTGCAAAGATAGATATGATCTTAAGAAACTGTTAGCTAAGCTGAAAGAAAAGTCTTTGAATGCTAGAATGAAATATGACCCTGCTTTTGCTACTTCACCTATCTGTATTTTTGATAAGGATTATGATTTCTCTGTCGATCCTGAGTTAATTACTTTGGTTGAATCTGATCCTTTTTATGGCTATGAATCTGAAACTGTTGTGGCACATCTTACTAAATTGAATGATATAGCCACCCTATTCACTCATGAGGAAAAAATCCGTTACTACTATATCCTTAAGTTATTTCCGTTCTCATTAAAGGGTGATGCTAAAACATGGTTTAATTCTCTTGCTCCTGGTTGTGTGCGTAGTCCCCAGGATATGATTCATTACTTCTCTGCTAAATTTCCCCACTCATAAGGAACAAGCTGCCTTAAGGGAAATATATAATTTTATGCAAATTGAAGAAGAGAGTCTCCCACAAGCTTGGGGGAGGCTTCTCCGATTACTTAATGCTTTGCCTGATTCTCCTCTCAAGAAAAATGAAATACTTGATATCTTTTATAATGGACTAACCGATGCTTCCAGAGACCACCTAGATAGTTGTGCTGGTTTGTAGCGACCAGACCTCAAACAGTTTGATCTCTGTGCTCCGGTGTCATCCCTGGATCAGTAATGCTGACACCACACAGTACTCGGAGGATTTATAGCAGAGTAGCAATCACACACTTATTACATCAAATGTCTCAAGAGAGAACTTATTACAATAAATATGGCTTAAGGCCATCTAATAACGATAACAGCGGAAGGCTTGGAAGATAAGTGAGTCCATCAACTCCAACGGCATCACTGAGTATAGAACCACGACCGAAAAACTCCTTAATCGTCGTCTGAAAAGTCTGCAACATTAACGTTGCATCCCGAAAACGGGTCAGCACATGGAATATGCTGGCAAGGTAACACATAGAGAGTAATGGAATGAAACAGCTATACTATATGCATATTTGGCTGGTGGAAAGCTCTATGGTTACAGTTTTGCGTAAATCCAATTTTTCCCTACTTTAAAGGAATAAAATTTTAATTACTATCAAGGTGGTTGTTAAACATTGAGAATGGTTGACAGCATTCTCAATCCCAATTAAGCATCATCATTAAACATAACCCAACAAAATTAATTTAGAGTAACATGTTGAGATTCACATGATAATCCAAGTACTAGATGCTCAAGATGTCCATAACCGGGGACACGGCTAACCATGATTAGTTTGTTACACTCTGCAGAGGTTTGCGCACTTTTCCCCACAAGACTCGATCGCCTCCGTTTGTTTTCTCGCACTACATGGTGTTTGAGAAGACGGATGACCGAGACATAGTCTTTCAGAAGCGCTAGCACCTTACGATCGGGTAGACCGTACCACCTACATCCCCTACATATGCTAGTCTACCACTGTAAGAGTTCGCACAACTTAGTCAACTATGCTAGAGCCCATAATAGCTTGTGGCTGCACAGTGAAATTTCTAGTATGAATAGTCTCATGATCCCTTTGAGCCTGGGTGGTGGTCCAAAAGAAAACAGGCAAGTCCAGGAATACCCAGGTGCCTCAATCCACCCAGATGTGTGTTTAAGTTGCCACCTTAGATAAACCATTAATTATCAATCTCACATCTGTCATGGATATCACTCAGCCAATCCACGTCTACTAGCATAGCATGGCATAATAAGCAAACATAGAAGTAACTCCCAAAGGTTTGATAATAAACAGGTAATAGGTACTACCTCATCTACTTCCTATCCCACAATTTAATTAGATCCTAATCATGCAATGTGTGAGGATTGATCTAATGCAATAAAACTGGGTAGTAGAAAAGGTATGATCAAAGTGTTACTTGCCTTGCTGATGATCCGGGAAACCTAGCGATTCGAAGTAATAGGCGGCGCACTCCGGATACTCTATCACAGACAAACAAACAAGCATACAATAAGTACTCAACTAATGCACAGGTAAAACTCAAATAAGAGATCTAACCAGAAGGTTCAACTTAAGAACTCCGGTTGGCAAAAAGAATCAAATCGAACGAAGCAACGAAAGTCAAACGGCGGAAGAAAACAACTTCGTTCTAGTAATCTGGATCTAGGGCAAATTTTACAGTAGAAAAATCTTGTTTAAGTTAGTTAAACGGATAGAGGGTTTCGAGATGAAACTCTAGGCGCTTAAATCGCCTGATTCCGATAAACAAGCGAAAAGTTAAACTAAAACAAAAATCGGATCAGGAATCGCGATCAGAAAAATCGCGGATTTAATCCGAGAAAAAGAAAAACGACGAACGCTCGCTAAAATAAATAAACTGGAAAAACCGAACTATTTAAAAACAAACCGAATCTATTAAACCGACAAAAACCGATCGTTTTTTTAAAACCGAAGGCATGAAACACGAGGCGCGGCGGCGAACCTCGACGGCGGCGGTGGCGTCCGGCGACGGCGGCGCGGGGCGGCGCAGGCGGCGGGCAGCGGCGGCGGCGGCGCGAGCGGCGGCGGCGGTGGCGGGACCGGGCGGCGGCTAGGGTTGGGGGCTGGGGCAGCTAGGGTTCCCCGGGGCTGGGCCTCGGCTTATAAAGCCTAGTCGGGCCAGAGTCCTAGTCGGACACGGTCCGTTAGGTCGGTTCGTTTTTTTTTAATTTATTTCCGCTCGGAAAATAATAAAAAGAAATAATAAACGGACTCCAAAAATCCCGAAATAAATTTTCCCGGGCTTCTCAAATCAAGCCCGACAAAGTGAACATTTATTTGGGGCCTAAATGCAATTTTGAAAAACGCACATTTTTCCTAAATTCAAATAAAACACTAAAAAACTCCGAAATAAAATCTTGTTTGATTTTATTATTAAATCCTCAATATTTATCTATTTTGGGAAAGTCATTTTATTCCCTCTCTCATATTTTTGTAATAGAAATAATTGATGATAAAATAAATAAAATCAAATGATCCTATTCTCAAAATTTGAGAAAACTCAAATATGAAAATAACGAAATCCCCAACTCTCTCCATGGGTCCTTGAGTTGCGTAGAATTTTCTAGGATCAACCAAAATGCAAACAATATGATATGCAATGATGATCTAATGTATAACATTCCAAATTGAAAATTTGGGATGTTACATGGTTGTGTTTTTAGGGAAAAATTGTTGAGCAAGCTGAATTGCTATTGAATAATATATTTAGTAATGATAATGATTGGACACTTCCTGAACCAACTACTAAGCCAACTCCAAAGAAAAGGGGTATTCTATTTCTCAGTCCTGAAGATATGCAAGAGGCAAAGAAATCTATGAAAGAAAAGGGTATTAAAGCTGAAGATGTTAAGAATTTAACACATATTGAAGAAATACATGGTCTTAATAACCCGACACAGGTAGTAAACAATTCTCTCTATAGATTTGATGAAGGTGATATTCCTCGTAATAAGTCTGCTAGCCAATGCTTGGATGAGTTTGATAATTTTATTATTAAACAAGAAAACTTCAATGCTTATGTTGGTATACAATTGAAACATAATGCTTATATGGTTGAACACTTGAGTGATTATATGTCTAGAGCTAAAGGTGACCTTAAACTTATTAGTAAACATGCTTCTATGGTTACCACTCAGGTAGAACAAGTGCTTAAAGCACAAGATGATTTGCTCAATGAATTAAATAATAATAAAAATGATAATGTTGTGAGAGTTATGACTAGAGGGGGTAGAATGACTCAGGAACCTTTGTATCCTGAGGGCTACCCTAAGAGAGTTGAGCAAGATTCTCAGAGAGCTAATGTTGATGCACCTAGTCCTTCTAAGAAGAAGAAAAAGAAAAATGATAGGACTTTGCATGCTTCTAGTGAACCTGTTGTTGACACACCTGAGAATCCCAATGATATTTCTATTTCTGATGTTGAAACACAATATGGTAATGAACAAGAACCTACTGATAACGATGATGTTCATGTTGATGCTCAACCTAGCAATAACAATGATGTAGAGCTTGAACTTGCTGTTGATCTTGATAACCCACAACCAAAGAATCAACGTTATGATGAGACTTCATTGCTAGGAAGCACGGTAAAGAAAGAGAACCATGGGTTCAGAAACCCATGCCTTTTCCTCCTAAACCATCCAAGAAAAAGGATGATGAGGATTTTGAGCACCTTGCTGAAATGATTAGACCTATCTTTTTGCGTATGCGTTTGACTGATATGTTAAAATGAATCCTTATGATAAGTATATGAAAGATATTGTTACAAATAAAAGAATGATACCGGAAGCTGAAATTTCCACCATGCTTGCCAATTATACTTTTGAAGGTGGAATACCAAAGAAACTAGGAGATCCAGGAGTACCAACTATACCATGCTACATTAAAAGAAACTATGTTAAAACTACTTTATGTGATCTTGGAGCCGGTGTTAGTGTTATGCCTCTCTCTTTATATCGTAGACTTGATTTGAATAAGTTGACACCTACTGAAATATCTTTCAAATGGATGATTAATCAACTATTATACATGTTGGTATTTGTGAAGATGTGCCCATTGTGGTTGCAAACATTACTATTTTAATGGACTTTGTTATCCTTGATATTCCCGAGGATGATAGTATGTCTATTATTCTTGGTAGACCCTTTTTGAATATTGCAAGGGCTGTTATTGATTGCAACAAAGGCAATGTCACTCTTCACGTTGATGGTAATGAGCATATGGTACACTTTCCGTGGAAACAACCTCAAGTCCACAGTATCAATTCTATTGGAAAAATTTCAACGATTACTATTGGAGGCTTTGAATTCCCTCTTCCTACTGTCAAGAAGAAATATGATATTCTTATTATTGGGGACATGCATATCCCCATTGAGGCAACCTAGTGTTATTCAAAATTTCTCCGATTTCATGTTATTCGGAAAGACTTTGTTAACAAGACTTGATCAACGTCGTTAGTGGGTTCCTTTTGATGAGCACGAGATGGATGAAGTTAGAAAGCACAACTCTCTGTACACTCCTTTTACTTTCTATTATTTAGATTAAATAAAGAAAAAATAGTATCTTCTGTCTGTTTTCTGAATTATCCTTGCAATAAAAATACCCCGAAAATAAAAGTTCTCCAAATGTCTTGAATATGAAATATGTTTTTTGTAGAATATTTAAGAATTTATGGCACTCAGAACACACCAGGGGGGCCCACCATTTGGCCATGAGGGCACAGGGGGCGCCCAATGCCCCCCCCGCCTCGTGTGCCCCACCTGGACCCCCTCCACTTATTCCAGCATCCACTCACTTCATCTTCCTCCAGAATACATCCTCCCATAGCTCAAACCCGTGTTCTAGCTCATCTTGCTGCCATTTTGATATCTTTGATCAAAGCTCCATTCACAAAACTGTTTTGGGGGATTGTTCTTTGGTATGTGACTCCTCCAAAGGTCCAATTAGTTTTTGTTCTAGTGATCTATTTATTGCAAATTTTTGCTGCTAAGGTGACCCTATTCTTGAGCTTGCATGTCAAATTTATATGGTCCAAAGTAGTTTTAATGCATGATATAGCCTCTAGGCCCCTATGGGAGTAGTTGCTATCAATCTTGTTGAGTTTGGTTCACTTCTATTTTGAGTCACTAAAATTTCAAAAAAAAATCAGAGAAAGAAAAATGCATAGGAAAATGTACCAAGGTGGTTCCTCATGGAAGCAAGGACCAAGGCTCGCGATACGTGAGCCGGACGATGAACCACCGAGGGAAGCTAAAGTGTGGCCTTATGAATAGCTGTCAGAGGAGTTTATGGTCCAGGCAGGCATCAAGGATGAATTTGATGCATATGTGCGTAATGCTGATCTTGAGGACTTCGTGTCAGATAAGTGCCTACAGTACCACTACCTGACTGATTCCTTTGCGAGGAGGTTTAAATTTACATCCTCGCGCAATTCTCACACTGTTTTATTTGATCTTTTTGATAAATCATATACCATGGACCTAGAAGATTTTAATACTGCTTGTAAACTCCCGCAGTGGGGCAATGTTAGTGAACCTCGCAAATCTTAATATAAAGACTTTCTTGCTAGTATCACTATGGGGGAATCTAGGGAAATCACACAAGCTTCCATAGGGAGCATTCATTTCCCTTCCATACATTATTTTGCTCTCTTTATAGGTAGATGCATTAACAGTAAAGATGAGGCTTCTCACTTGTGCGTTCCAGATCTTAGTGTCCTCAAGAGTGTGGTATTAGGTGATAAATAATATAACTTGGGGGACATTGTTGCACGAAGGTTGCATCTTAATGGTACAAGTGGAGATTTGTTTGGTGGAATTTATGCAACCTGTGTAGCTAATTATCTTGGTGTACCCATACATGGAAATGATATGGAGTTGCCTCCTGCTTATCTAGATTATAGTGCTATGGTTCGCCATCAGTTTCTTGAGAGGAATGAACAGTTCCTCCAGTACCGACTAATCTTTGACAGACAGCGCACTGTCCATGTTGCCCTCCCTGCTCATACTTTCTTTAACTTTCAGGCAAAAAGGAGATATGTTATAACCAGGGAGGAGGCAAACGAGTATGAGAGGAGGACGGAGGCAGCTCGCCTCCAGGCTGTAGCTCTTCAGGCAGTAGCTGCTGCATCTCAGTACAACCCCAGCTACGACTTTGGATATCCTCCAGGCCAGCAATGGCCATAGACCAACTTAGGCAAAAAGCCTAAGCTTGGGGGAGTACGTATTTCTCACCGAAATTACATTCATGTTCACACACTCATTCTAGTTGTCAGTGCTCATACTTTTTCATTATACTATCCATGCTAGTTTATTTTCTTTTCTAAGCCTTCTTCTTGAGTGTTTGAAAAACCTTAAAAAAACCAAAACAATTAGTTGTAGCTTTTAGCTAGTTTACTTTCCATGCCTGTAGTAGTAGTAATTAAAAGAAAACCTAAAAAGATTTCTCGCTCTTCTTTTGCTTGTTGGGAGCTTTCCCGTGTAAATAGTTTTATTTCTTTTCTTATTCTTTGGGGGTCGAGAGGAGAAGACCATGATGAAAATGTTGAGCGGCTCTCATATGCATTGTTGTTGATTTAACCAAGAGCCCATATTACCTTGTCTTCTCCCTTGTATTAAATGCTTGTAGATTCTAGCTTAGTCCAATGCACGTGCACTATTATTATCCACACTGTTCGGTCGTGCGAGTGAAAGGCAATAATGACGATATATGATGGACCAAGTGAGATGAGAGAAGCTTGTAAGAACTCGACCTATCTTGTTTTTGTAAATATGATTAGTTCATCATTCCTGATTCAGCCTATTATGTATGAAACAAGTTTGCAATGACAATTAGAGATTATAGTTGCTCATGCCATGCTTAATTAGCTAGGAGTTTATAATGGTTGTGATGTGGTATGATAGGGTGGTATCCTCCTTTGAACGATTCGAGTGGCTTGACTTGGCACATGTTCACGCACGTAGTTGAAACAAAATCAACATAGCCTCCACGATATTTATGTTCATGGTGATTTATATCCTAATCATGCTTGCACTCATTGTTGATTAATCTTAATGCATGTTCATGGCTGTTGTTGCTCTCTAGTTGGTCGCTTCCCAGTCTCTTTCTAGCCTTCACTTGTACTAAGCGGGAATACTACTTGTGCATCCACTTCCATAAACCGTATTCCATATGAGTCCACCATACCTTCCTATATGTGGTATTTACTTGCCGTTCCAAGTAAATTTATATATGCCAAAATCTAAAACTTCAAATGAAATTCTGTTTTGTATGCTTGAATAGATCATGTATCAACTAGGGTTGTCTATATCTTCCATGCTAGGTGGGTTATTCTCACGATGAGTGGACTCTGCTCATCACTCACGAGAAAATGGCTGGTAACCGGGATGCCCAGTCCCATGCTCAAATCAAATCAAAATAATTGCAAACAAAACTCCCCAGGGATTGTTGTTAGTTGGACGGCACCCGTTGTTTTGGACAAGCCATGGATTGATGTTTGTTGGTGGTGGGGGAGTATAAACTTTACCATTCTGTTTGGGAACCGCCTACAATATGTGTAGCATGGAAGATATCGAGATCTCTTGGTTGTTATGTTGACAATGAAAGTATGCCACTCAAAATATTATTTATCTCTTTTTCAAAACTCGAGCTCTGGCACCTCTGCAAATACGTTCCTCCCTCTGCGAAGGGCCTATCTATTAACTTTTATGTTGAGTCATCATCCTCTTATTAAAAAGCACCAGTTGGAGAGCACCGCTATCATTCGCTTGCATTGCTATTAATTTACATTGAGTTTGACTGTGACTGGATCTCTTTTACCATGAATTACAATGTCTAGTCAGTCCTTGATCTTCAGGGGTGCTCTGCATTTATGTTTCGCGGTGTCGGAAAGGGCTAGCGAGATACCATCTTGTTATATCATGTTATGATTGTTTTGAGAAAGTGTTGTCATCCGAGATTTATTATTATTGCTCGCTAGTTGATTATGCCATTGATATGAGTAAACATGAGACCTAATTGTTATTGTGAATATGGTTAGTTCATAATCTTTGCTGAAAACTTGAATGTTGGCTTTACATATTTGCAGCAACAATATCAAACAGAGTATGTAAATTTTTTTTATCACTTTCAGTTTGTCAACTGAATTGCTTAAGGACAAGCAAAGGTTTAAGCTTGTGGGAGTTGATATGTCTCCAACGTATCTACTTTTCCAAACACTTTTGCCCTTGTTTTGGACTCTAACTTGCATGATTTGAATGGAACTAACCCGGACTGGCACTGTTTTCAGCAGAACTGCCATGATGTTATTTTTGTGCAGAAATAAAAGTTCTCGGAATGACCTGAAAATCCACGGAGACACGTTTTGGAATTAATGAAAAATATTGGCGAAAGAATCAGCATCAGGGGGCCCACACCCTATCCATGAGGGTGCAAAGCCCCCCCCCCCCCAGGGCGCGCCCCCTGCCTCGTGGGCACCCTGGGACTCCACCGACCTCAACCCCAGCTCCATATATTCACTTTCATGGAGGAAAATATTAGGGAGAAGGATTCATCACGTTTTACGATACGGAACCGCCGTCAAGCCCTAATCTTCCTCGGGAGGGCTGATCTAGTGTCCGTTCGGGGCTCCAGAGAGGGGAATCCGTCGCCATCGTCATCATCAACCATCCTCCATCACCAATTTCATGATGCTCACCACCGTGCGTGAGTAATCTCATCGTAGGCTTGCTGGACGGTGATGGGTTGGATGAGATTTACCATGTAATTGAGTAAGTTTTTTTAGGGTATGATCCCTAGTATCCATTATGTTCTAAGATTGATGTTGCTACGACTTTACTGTGCTTAATGCTTGTCACTAGGGCCTGAGTGCCTTGATTTCAGATTTGAACCTATTAAGTTTTCATGAATATATGTGAGTTCTTGATCCTATCTTGCAAGACAATAGTCACCAACTATGTGTGATGATCCGGCAACCCCGAAGTGATAATAATCGGGACCACTCCCGATGATGACCGTAGTTTGAGGAGTTCATGTATTCACTACGTGTTAATGCTTTGGTCCGTTACTCTGTTAAAAGGAGGCCTTAATATCCCTTAGTTTCCAATAGGACCTGATACGTCCCCGTCGTATCTACTTTTCCAAACACTTTTGCCCTTGTTTTGGACTCTAACTTGCATGATTTGAATATAACTAACCCGGACTGACGTTGTTTTCAGCAGAATTACCTTCGTGTTATTTTTGTGCAGAAATAAAAGTTCTTGGATTGACTTGAAAATCAACGGAGAATATTTTTGGAATATATAAAAAATACTGGCAAAAGAATCAAGGCCAGGGGGCCACACCCTGTCCACGAGGGTGGGGGCGTGCCTACCCCCCTGGGCATGCCCCTGCCTCGTGGGCCCCCTGGTGCTCCTCCGACCTCAACTCCAAATCTATATATTCGGGTTCAGGGAGAAAAATAAGAGAGAAGGATTCATCGCGCTTTACGATACGGAGCCGCCGCCAAGCCCTAATCTAATCTCTCTCGGGAGGGCTGATCTGGAGTCTGTTCGGGGCTCCGGTGAGGGGAATCCGTCGCCATCGTCATCATCAACTTTCCTCCATCACCAATTTCATGATGCTCACCGTCGTGCGTGAGTAATTCCATCGTAGGCCTGCTGGACGGTGATGGGTTGGATGAGATTTATCATGTAATCGAGTTAGTTTTGTTAGAGTTTGATCCCTAGTATCCATTATATTCTGAGATTGATGTTGCTATGACTTTGCTATGCTTAATGCTTGTCACTAGGGCCCAAGTGCCATGATTTCAGATCTGAACCTATTTTGTTTTCATGAATATATGTGAGTTCTTGATCCTATCTTGCAAGTCAATAGTCACCTATTATGTGTTATGATCCGTTAACCCTGAAGTGACAATAATCGGGATACTTACCGGTGATGACCGTAGTTTGAGGAGTTCATGTATTCACTCTGTGTTAAAGCTTTGGTCCGGTACTCTATTAAAAGGAGGCCTTAATGTCCCTTAGTTTCCAATTCGACCCCACTGCCACGGGAGGGTAGGACAAATGATGTCATGCAAGTTCTTTTCCATAAGCACGTATGACTATATTCGGAATGAATGTCTACATTGCATTGATGAACTGGAGCTAGTTCTGTGTCACCCTATGTTATAACTATTGCATGAGGAATCGCATCCGACATAATTATCCATCACTGATCCCTTGCCTTCGAGTTTTCACATATTGCTCTTCGCCTATTTACTTTCCCGTTGCTACTATTAAAATCACTATAAAACCAAAACTGCTACCGTTACTTTTGCCATCGTTACCACTGCTATCATATTACTTTGCTACTAAATACTTTGCTATAGATATTAAGTTTCCAGGTGTGGTTGAATTGACTACTCCGCTGCTAATACTTGAGAATATTCTTTGGCCCCCCTTGTGTCGAATCATTAAATTTGGGTTGAATACTCTACCCTCGAAAATTGTTGCGATCCCGTATTCTTGTGAGTTATCAAGATTGTTTTCTGGCGCCGTTGTCGGGGAGCATAGCTCTGTTATTTGAGTCACTTAGGATTTATATATACTGATTACTATGAAGAACTTGAAAGATAAAAGAACCAAGATTTTTCCCTCAAGTACGAGGGGAGGTAAGGAACTGCCATCTAGCTCTGCACTTGATTCACCTTCTGTTTTGAGTAAACTTGCGACACCTACACCTGCTATTCTTTCTGATTTGTCACATGTTATTGATGATGCCACTTCTGCTTTGCATGATACTTATGATGAAACTACTTCTATGCTTGATAATACTGTGCCACTAGGTGAATTTCTTGTTGAACAACTTGCTAGGGTTAGACGGAATGAAATTATTGAAACTCATACTATTGATGAAAGTGATGATGAAGATTCTCCCCCTAGATATGAATTGCCTGTTGTGCCTGAGGGTTATGTTATGGATGAAGAAACTGCTAGAGATTTCTTAGCTTGCAATGATAGATCTGATCTTAAGAAATTATTAGCTAAGCTAAAAGAAAAATCTTTGAATGCTAGAATGAAACATGACCCTGCTTTTGCTACTTCACCTATCTTTATTACTGGTAATGATTATGATTTCTCTGTCGATCCTGAGTTAATTACTTTGGTTGAATATGATCCTTTTTATGGCTATGAATCTGAAACTGTTCTGGTTACTAAATTAAATGATATAGCCACCCTATTTACTCCTGATGAGAAAACTCGCTATTACTTTATCCTTAAGTTGTTTCCATTCTCATTAAAGGGTGATGCTAAAACATGGTTTAATTCTCTTGATCCTGGTTGTGTGCGTAGTCCCCATGATATGATTTATTACTTCTCTGCTAAATTTCCCCACTCATAAGAAACTAGCTGCCTTAAGGGAAATATATAATTTTATGCAAATTGAAGAAGAGGGTCTCCCACAAGCTTGGGGGAGGCTTCTCCAATTACTTAATGCTTTTCCTAATCATCCTCTCAAGAAAAATTAAATACTTGATATCTTTTATAATAGACTAACTGATGTTTCTAGAGACCACCTGGATAGTTGTGCTTGTTGTGTTTTCAGGGAAAGAACTATTGATCATGCTGAATTGCTATTGAATAATATGTTGAGTAATGAAAATGATTGAACACTTCCTGAACCAACTCCTAAGCCAACTCCGAAGAAAAGGGGTATTCTATTTCTCAGTCCCGAAGATATGCAAGAGGCAAAGAAATATATGAAAGAAAAAGGTATTAAAGTTGAAGATATTAAGAATTTACCACCTATTGAAGAAATACATGGTCTTGATAACCCGGCACAGGTAGTAAAGGTAAATTCTCTCTATAGATTTGATAAATGTGAAATCCCATCTACTAAGTTTGCTAGCCAATGCTTGGATGAGTTTGATGACTTTATGGTTAGGCAAGAAGACTTCAATGCTTATGTTGGTAGACAATTGAAACTTAGTGCTTATATGATTGAACACTTGAGTGATTATATGTCTAGAGTTAAAGGTGAACTTAACCTTATTAGTAAACATGCTTCTATGGTTACCACTCAAGTAGAACAAGTACTTGAAGCTCAGAATGATTTGATCAATGAATTAAATAATAAGAACAATGATAATGCTGTTAGAGTTATGACTAGGGGGGTAAAATGACTCAGGAACCTTAGTATCCTGAGGGCCACCCTAAGAGAATTGAGCAAGATTCTCAGAGAACTAATGTTGATGCACCTAGTTCTTCTAAGAAGAAGAAAAAGAAAAATGATAGGAATTTGCATGCTTCTAGTGAACATGTTGTAGACACACCTGAGAATCCCAATGATATTTCTGATGCTAAAACACAATCTGGTAAGGAACATGAACCTAGTGATAATGTTAATGGTGAAGTTCATGTTGATGCTCAATCTAGCAATGATAATGATGTAGAGAATGAACCTGCTGTTGATCTTGATAACCCACAATCAAAGAATCAGTGTTATGATAAGAGAGACTTTGTTGCTAGGAAGCACCGTAAAGAAAGAGAATCATGGGTTCGGAAAACCATGCCTTTTCCTCCTAAACCATCCAAGAAAAAGTATGATGAGGATTTTGAGCGCTTTGCTAAAATGATTAGACCAATCTTTTTGCGTATGCATTTGACTAATATGCTTAAAATGAATCCTTATGCTAAGTATATGAAAGATATTGTTACTAATAAAAGAAAGTTACCAGAAGCTGAAATTTCCACCATGCTTGCTAATTACACTTTTAAGGGTGGAATACCAAAGAAACTTGGAGATCCCGAAGTACCAACTATACCATGCTCCATTAAAAGAAACTATGTTAAAACTGGTTTATGTGATATTGGAGCCGGTGTTAGTGTTATGCCTCTCTCTTTATATCGTAGAATTGATTTGAATAAGTTGACACCTACTAAAATATCTTTCAAATGGATGATAAATCAACTTCTATACCTGTCGGTATTTGTGAAGATGTGCCTGTTGTGGTTGCAAACGTTAGTATTTTAACGGACTTTGTTATCCTTGATATTCCCGAGGATGATAGTATGTCTATTATTCTTGGTAGATCTTTTTTGAATACTGCAGGGGCTGTTATTGATTGCAACAAAGGCAATGTCACTTTTCATGTTAATGGCAATGAGCATATGGTACACTTTACGAGGAAACAACCTCAAGTCCACAGTATTAATTCTATTGGAAAATTTTCAACTATTATTATTGGAGGTTTTGAATTTCCTCTTCCTACTGTCAAGAAGAAATATGATATTCTTATTGTTGGGGACGTTCATAGACCCGTTGAGGTAACCTAGTGTTATTCGAATTTTCTCCGGTTTCATGTGATTCAGAATGAGTTTATTAACAAGACTTGATCAACCTTGTTAGTGGATTCCTTTTGATGAGCATGAGATGGATGAAGTTAGAAAGCACAACTCTCTGTACCCTCTTTTTACTTTCTGTTATTTATATTAAATAAAGTGAAAATACTATTTTCTATCTGTTTTCTGAATTATCCTTGCAATAAAAATACCTCGAAAATAAAAGTTCTCCAAATGCCCTAAAAATTTAATATGATTTTTTCCAGAATATTTAAGAATTATTGGCACGGAGAACACACCAGGGGGACCCACCATATGCCCACGAGGGTGGAGGGCGCGTCCTACCCCCTGGGCGCGCCCCCTGCCTTGTGGGCCCCACGTGGGCCCCCTCCACTTATTCTTGCACCCACACACTTTGTCTTCCTCCAGAAAAATCATCCGCCACCTCAAACCCATGTTCTAGCTCATCTTCACTACAAAAAAAGACACATCCGTGACATTTTGGGCCAAACAAATTTTTCTTCTGTCATACATATGACACTTCTATGACGATAATTATGAGAAAACCCGGTATCATCATAGATGTGGTGGGATCCTACTTCTATGACAAAAAATCATGACAGAAAATGGGCTTTTCGTCCTGGGCGGGCTGGAGACACAGTTGCATGACATTCTTTGGGCCGTCCATGACGGAAAAACCGTGGTAGAAGCGAGGGGGAGGAAAATTTCAGGGAGTTCCCGGTTACGATGGGAGGTCGGGGGCCGAGCGATGCGCCTTTCTCTCGTATACGTACGCGCGTGTGTTCGACACGTTGGCTCTAACTGAACCCGAGCGAGGCGTTGGGCTCTAACTGAACCCGAGAGATTGCACTGCAGGCTATGCATTACTGAACCTGAGCGATCGATCGATGGCTGTTAACTGAACCCGATCGAGCGATTCCTTGGCTATTGTTGCTAACTGAAGCCGATCGATGGGATGAACAGTGAGCGTTGCGGGGGGGGGGGGGGGGGGGGGGGGGGGGGGGGGGGGGGGGGGGGGGGGTTGGATGAACAGTGAGCGGTGGCGTTGCCTCTAGATGAACAGGACCCCGTGGTGTGGTGGAGGGCAGGATGAACAGTAGACGGTGGAGGGGTGCTGGTGGAGGGGTGGATGAACAGGACCCCGTGGTGTGGAGGGCTGGATGAACAGTAGACGGTGGAGGGGTGCCCGTGGAGGGGTGGCTGAACAGGACCCCGTGGTGTGGAGGGCTGGATGAACAGTAAACGGTGGAGGGGTGGTTGAACAGTAGCCGGTGGAGTAGCGCGCGGTGGAGGCTGGATGAACAGGAGCCCGTGTTGGCTGGAGGAGGTCGACGGTGGATGAACAGTAGCTCGTGGAGGCTGGAGGGGGTCGACGGTGGAGATGAACAGTATCCCGTGGAGTCCCGTTTTGCGGTACGCCACACACCTCCCGATGAACAGGAGTCCCGTTTCGACCGTAGCGCTCCAACACGAGTCCGTTTCCTCCGTTTTGCGGTACGCCACACCCCTCCCGATCAACAGGACCCCCGTTCCGACTGTAGGAGGTCCGTTTCCTCCGTTTTGCAGTACGCCACACCCCCCCGATCAACAGGACCCCCGTTTCGACCGTAGGAGGTCCGTTTCCTCCGTTTTGCGGTACGCCACACCCCTCCCGATCAACAGGACCCCCATTTCGACCATAGGAGCTCCGTTTCCTCCATTGTGCGGTACGCCAGGCCTCGTTTCCATCGCCTCTTCCACCCAAGCCCTCCCGATAAACACGACCACACATTTCGTTCTGACCCATGAACACGACGACGTCGCTGTTTCTCCGTTCCGACCCAGCCATGTAGACGAGCCCTCGAGTAGGCGTTCGAGACCCCGCCCGTATGTACACATACGTGGCGTTATTTTCTTTCTTGCACCCTGGCCGCTGTACGTACGTGTACATGCTACATGCGCGCCTCTACTACGACACGTGCGCGCCTCTACTACGACACGTGGGCGCCTCTACATCGACTAGTATATATGTACGTACACGTTCGCGACCAGAATGACAACGCTACGTATGCTTCGACCAGGTGGGTCCCGACTATCAGGCACTTCCTTGCGTGCGAAGGTGTAGCTGGTGGGTCCCAGCAGTCAGGGGGGAACATTTTTTCGCAAAATACGGTGGCCCATCCGGTGGGTCCCTGCTGTCAGGTGGAGGAATCATTATTTTCCACGTAATAAGGAGGCACTTCCTTGCTGCCGCCGTGGACCCAGCTGTCAGCCTCTCCATGTACAGTCCACATCTGATGGAAGTCGTTCCTTGACCACGTTGACCACGCCGCGCTGAGAGTACCAGGGCGGTGGACGACGGCGAGGCCTAGGAAGGGGACGACGGGGAGCCGAGGAAGACGCTGCAGTGGAAGGAGTACAGGGGTTCACTGCTTCGGCTGCGGTGTGAGGCTGCCGTTGCCGCAGGGCCTGGCCAGCAGTTGGAATAGTAGGGGGCGGTGAGGCCTTCGCGGCAGCACAGCCGGCCACGGGAGGCAGGAGCATGCGGCACGACCGGCGCTGCTTTGGGCGGCTGGAGCAAGAAGACCAGAGGTTGAAGAAGCACTACGGCCGTTGGATGGACATCGTATGGTCAATGGAGCTAGAATCATTCATATTGACTAAGTTGACAAAGCCCTTCGTCCCCATCAACTTAGTAGGCCCACAAGTCAGCCTCCCACCAAGGTGGGTCCCAGCTAGCCGGGGGAGTATTCATTTTTTGTGCGTAATAAGGAGGCACTTCCGGTGGGTCCGAGCTAACAGCGGGGGGAACGTTTTTTTCACGAAATACGGTGGCCCGTCTGGTGGGTCCCATAAGTCAGGGGGAAACAATTTTTTTCGCAAAATACTGGTGGCCCGTCCGTTGGGTCCCTGCTGTTAGGTGGAGGAATAATTATTTTGCACATAATAAGGAGGAATTTCCTTGCTGCGGCCGTGGACCCAGCTGTCAGCCTCTCCACGTATAGTCCACGTCCGATGGAAGCCGTTCCTTGACAACGTTGACCACGCCGCTCCGAGCGCACCAGGGCGGTGGACGACAGCGAGGCATAGGAAGGGGACGAAGCGGAGCCGGGGAAGACGTGGCAGTGGATGCCCACGCGTAGAGGATTACGAGGGCACTGGTTCACTGCGGTGTGAGGCTGCCGTCGCTGTAGAGTAACAGGGGGTGTGGGTGAGTAGAGGGATGGCCTGGCCAGCGGTGGGAGTAGTAGGGGGTGGTGAGGCCTCCGGCGCATCGCAGCCGGCCACGGGAGGCAGGAGCACGAGGCACGACCGGCGCTGGTTTGGGCGGCTGGAGCAAGAAGACCAGAGGTTGAAGAAGCACTACGGCCGTTGGATGGACATCATACGGTCACTAGAGCTAGAATCGTGCATTATTGACTAAGTTGACAAAGCCCTCCGTCCCCGTCAACTTAGTAGGCCCACAAGTCAGCCTGCCACTATACTGGGTCCCGACTAATAGGGGGAGTATTCATTTTTTTTGTGCGTAATAAGGAGGCACTTCCTTGCGTGCGAAGATATAGCTGGTGGGTCCGAGCCGTCAGCGGCGGTAATGTTTTTTTCGCGAAATACAGAGGCCCTTTCGATGGGTCCCTGATGTCAGGTGGAGGAATCATTATTTTGCGCGTAATAAGGTGGCATTTCCTTGCGTGCGGCCGTGGACCCAGCTGTCGGCCTCTCCATGTACAGTCCACTTCAGATACATGTCGGTCATTGACCACGTTGACCAGGCCGCGCCGAGAGCACCAGGGCGGTGGACGACGGCGAGGCCTAGGAAGGGAACGACACGGAGGCAGGGAAGACTCAGTAGTTGTTTCCCACGCGGAGGGGAGTACGACTGTACGAGGGTTTACTCGTTCGTCTGCCGTCGCCGGAGAATAACAGCAGGTGTGGGTGAGTAGAGGGATGGCTAGGCCAGCGATGGGAGTACGGTGGGGCGATGAGGCCTGCGCGGTAGCAGAGCCTGCCGCGGGGAGGAGGGAGTAGGCAGTCCCGCCGGCGCCTGTTTGAGCGGCTGGAGCAGGAAGAGCAGAGATTGAAGAAGCACGACGGCCGTTGGATGGACATCCAACAGTCATTGCTTGTGAGTCAACCTTTTTTTAGGAAAGCCTCAAATCTGTGGAAAACAGCATACAACCCATCTGCCATTATTTCTAATAATTTTCAGCCCATTTGCTAATTCTTAAGGTTTTTTTGGAGCCCATATTCTTTTTGTTAGCATTACAGCACAAATTGTGGCCACGGTTAAAAAATTATACGAAATTTTGCATATTTCGGTGCGGTCCGAACTGTTTTTCATCCCGAAATTTCGACTCACATTCAAACTGATTTTAAAAACAAATGTATATCAATATAAAATCCAACAAATTCTCCAGGCATAAAAATTTAATGTAATTTAAAATCTTGAAATAAAAAAAGATATTTGAAACTAATTGCCGGTTTGATGTGTTTTAAAAATGTACAGCCCATTTCTCATTACTGATGGGCCATTTTCTCGGCCAGCCGAATGAAAGCTCTCCTCGTCTTGAAAGATTTGTAGCCCAACAGGCCTGACAAAGCGACTTACTTGGCAAATCACAAAAAAACTGGGCTGTGGCCAGCCTCTCCACGTACAGTACTCTTCCGATGGAAGTTATTCCTTGACCATGTTGACCACGCCGTGCAGAGAGCACCACGACGGTGGACGACGGCGAGGCCTAGGAAGGGGACGATGCAGAGCCGGGGAAGACACGGCAGTGGAAGCCCGCGCGGAGAGGAGTACGAGGGTTCACTGGTTCGGCTGCGGTGTGAGGCTGCCGTCGCCGCAGGGCCTGGCCAGCGGTGGGAATAGTAGGAGGCGGTGAGGCCTCCGCGGCAGCACAGCTGGCCACGGGAGGCAGGAGCATGCGGCACGACCGGCGCTGCTTTGGGCGGCTGGAGCAAGAAGACCAGAGGTTGAAGAAGCACTACGCCCGTTGGATGGACATCGTACGGTCACTGGAGCTAGAATCGTTCATATTGACTAAGGTGACAAAGCCCTCCGTCCCCGTCAACTTTGTTGGCCCACAAGTCATCCTCCCACTATGGTGGGTCCCAGCTTGCAGGGGGGTATTCATTTTTTTGTGCGTAATAAGGAGGCACTTCCTTGCGTGCGAAGATATAGCTGGTGGGTCCGACATGTCAGCGGGGGGAACGTTTTTTCGTGAAATACAGAGGCCCTTGCGGTGGGTCCCAGCTGTCAGGTCCTCGCAAAAAAAGGGAAAGAAAATCAAAGACTTGGGAAGGCGTACAGAACAAGCTAGTGTACCAGTAAAGAGACGTTGCCGAGTTTTAGAAAAAAGAAAGACGTCCTCCTGTAGCTGGTTCGAATCCAAACCTAGGCTATGACTATATATGGTGCTATGCTACTCTGCAAGTAATGAAACTGACATATCCAACGTTCGCTTCTCCTCTTCTCTACTTACTCTGCCTAGCATCAGAAGCTCTGGCCGCAGCAACCATGTCCGCTGGCTGCTCGTCCACCTGCTCTTCAGCAGGCAACAACCAGATATGCGCAAGTCGCAACCCGTACCATCGCCTGTGGGTCTCATCACACCCTCGCCGGCACGCGCACCGCAGCCGATTGCTCATCGCAACCCGCTGCCGTTGGTGTGGTGCCACTGCTACAAATCACGCAGAGTCATCCGTCGCGTCTCAACCACAATCCGCAACGCTGGCCGAGTCTTCTACAAATGCTCGAATCATGGGGTAATAATATGTTTAAGTGTTGTTCTGCTGCTTTCAGTTGCTGATTTTTTTAATAGTTTGGTTGATGATCTACCAATTTGATTCGTGTAGAAAAGGGAAGATTCATGTGATTTGTATTTCTGGGAAGTTGCTGATGTGGGGGAATGCAACAATGCTGATTATTTGGTTAGCCGAGGAATCCCAGTACCAGCAGGTTGGGGTGTTGGACAAGTAACTGAAGGAACGACAGAAGAGGAAGATGCAGAGCAGAAGGTTAAAGATGCAGTTCCTCTGATCATGGCCAAGAAACAGCTGCTGAATGGCCTTGATAGCAATGAGGAGATGAAAGAGCTTGTGAAGATAATGGGCAAAATCGATGTGCTCTGTAGGATGATTGTCTCTTTATTTGCAGTGTATGTAGCACTCGTGATGTATTCAGTGGCTACGACATGAGCACTTTGCTGAAACTAGTAATGAATGAAACCTGTGTAGCAGGCTGGGCGTAGTGTTTTGAACATCTAACGATTTCTATTAACGGAAATCAGGGGGTATCGGGTCAGCTTTGTTCTCATTCGAAGACGTCGAGCAAATTGCAGTCCAACAACAAACTATGTCATCAAATTCAAGTTTCATAGCCAAATATGAGTACAACTAAACAACAATATGATCATGTTTATTTGTCATACAATCACCAAACACAAATCAGCATACATAACAAGTGATGTTCTCACAAAAAAATACTAAACAACATGTTCATCAGGTTTCAGTTGTCATAGCAAACACAATTTCACATTGTAGATAAAAAACTTCTTCTGACAGGAAAATACGACAAAAGCAATGTAATCATCATCCGCAGCAGCAGCGTCAACATCCTCGCCATGTGTATCAGTCTGAATCGTAATTCCCCATGGTGTCATCTTCTTCTTCGTCCTCAACGTCCTCGAACGTTGACTTCTTCTTGATCAACTCTTGTATGTCCAAAGAACGACATGCAATCTTTTCGCCGGCATCATTGACGTGATGGTTCTCAAAGATATTAGGAACATCTGTGTTATCTTGTACATCAGGAGCAGTGTAATCATCATCTTGTTCTGCAACTTCATTAAACGAATTCCTCTGCTCAAACCTTTGCAATACTCTCCAGTCATCGCTACGTGCAAATGTGTCTTCCAAGAAAAATATTTGTGTTGCTTGATTTGCAAAAAATAAATGGCTTGTTGGTCTGGTACGCCGCCTTGACATTGATGGATTTGAAAAAATCATCAGCTCTGGGTTTTGCGATCCTGGAAAACAGGTTATACCAACGACAGCACAACAGAACCACACACCGATGATCCTCCAAACTGGAGATATTCTGCAAATGAACAATGTCTGTTATGTTAGCATACATTTCAGTTGTCTCTTTGTCATATGTATCCGTGCTCATGATGGCACTATTTTGTGTCTTCCTGCCTTCGTCTCGTGCAAGGGTGTTGTAGCGCACATCTCCAACAACGCAAGATTCATAATGTCTTACCCGAGTATCAGGACCCATTGCTAGTGAGTAAAGGGCATCATCAACTGCCTGCCCATCCTCCCGCATCTTCTTAACCTATGGTTAGAAAATACATAAGCTGATCATCTTATGTACTCAATATATTAAAAAACTGACAGTGCACTTGAAAATCTTACATGGTTCTTGAACCATTTCGCAAATCCTGCCATAACCAGTTTGTCAATGTTTCTTGGATTTTGCGGCAGTAACTCCTCTTTGTAGATGCTGAACAACATAGTGATCGCGTCAAACATCTAAATATATAAGAATGTGCTGCAAGTTTGGTAGATTACGATGTATAAGCTGCAGTACTGCACTTACTTGATATAAGGTAGTATCTCAGGACAGTTATTCAACACATACCAAACCATTTTGTCCAAATCTTTAGGTTTGTCCTCTTGTCGACTCTTCCCTGTAACTCAAAAAGAATAATCGAAAACATTGAGCCCGGTATTGTCTTCACCCACCTCTTTGCTAAGCTGATCAGCTGTTTCAATGTATTTTGAGCAGAATGTCAATGCTTCTGTAGCAATGTAGGCCTCTGCAATGGAACCCTCAGGTCTAGCTCTGTTCCTAACATAGCCCTTGATAGTGCCTAGCCGCCTTTCAATAGGGTACATCCAGCCATACTGTACTGGACGTCTAAGAAGTGCCTCATCAGGTAGATGAACAGCCAAATGCACCATCACATCAAAGAAGGCTTGTAACGCCCTCGATGCGGCTATATCTCCCACGTGTCGTAGCACGACTTAGAGGCATAACCGCATTGAAAGCAATGTCGCAAGTGAGGTAATCTTCGCACAACCCATGTAATACATAAGGGAAAGAGATACATAGTTGGCTTACAATCGCCACATCACACAATACATGAATAAAGCATTACATCATCCAGATACAATCAAGGTCCGACTATGGAACCAAAATAAAAGAAGACTACCCCAAAAGCTACACAGATCCCCGATCAACCCAACTGGGCTCCACTACTTATCGACTGAAACGAAACAACACAAGGACAAGATCTTCATCGAGCTCCTCCTTGAGCTCAGGTTGCGTCGTCTGCACGGTATCATCGGCACCCGCAAACTGGTTTTGGAAGTATCTGTGAGTCACGGGGACTTAGCAATCTCACACCCTCGCGATCAAGACTATTTAAGCTTATAGGTAAGGTAAAGGTATGATGTGGAGCTGCAGCAAGCGACTAGCATATATGGTGGCTAACATATTCGCAAAAGAGAGCGAGAAGAGAAGGCAAAAGCACGGTCGAACAACTATGATCAAGAAGTGATCCTAGAACAACCTACGTCAAGCATTACTCCAACACCGTGTTCACTTCTCGGACTCCGCCGAGAAGTGACCATCACGGTTACACACGCGGTTGGTGCATCTTAATTAAGATCAACTTTAGGTTTTCTACAACCGGACATTAACAAATTCTCATCTGCCCATAACCGCGGGCACGGCTTTCGAAAGTTCAAATCCCTGCAGGGGTGTCCCAACTTAGCCCATCACAAGCTCCCACGGCCAACGAAGGATATTCCTTCTCCCAAGGCAATCCGATCAGACTCGGCATCCCGGTTACAAGACATCCTCGACAATGGTAAAACAAGACCAGCAACACTGCCCAAATGTGCTGACAAATCCCGATAGGAGCTACACATATCTCGTTCTCAGGGCACACTCAGATGAGCCAGACGTCGGGTACGCCAGCCCAGAGTTGCCCCTGGTAGCTCCGGACATCGCTCAGTTGGACCAACACTCAGAGGAGCACTGGCCGGGGGGGGGGGGGGGGGGGGTTTAAAATAAAGATGACTCTTGAGTCTGTAGAACCCAAGGGAAAGAAAAGACTAGGTGACGAATGGTAAAACCAATGTTGGGCATTGCTGGAGGAGTTTTATTCGAGGCGAACTGTCAAGGGGTTCCCATTATAACCCAACCGTGTAAGGAACGCAAAATCCGGGAACATAACACCGATATGACGGAAACTAGGGCGGCAAGAGTGGAACAAAACACCAGGCATAAGTCCGAGCCTTCCACCCTTTACCAAGTATATAGATGCATTAATTAAATAAGAGATATTGTGATATCCCAACAAAAATCCATGTTCCAACAAGGAACAAACTCCAAACTTCACCTGCAACTAACAATGCTATAAGAAGGGCTGAGCAAAGCGGTAAAGTAGCCAAACAATGGTTTGCTAGGACAAGGTGGGTTAGAGGCTTGGCTTAACAATATGGGAGGCATGATAAGAAAGTGGTAGGTATCGTAGCATAGGCATAGCAAAAGAGCGAGCATCTAGCAAGCAAAGATAGAAGTGATTTCAAGGGTATGGTCATCTTGCCTGAAATCCCGCAAGGAAGAAGAACGAGTCCATGAAGAAGACAACAGACATAGTCGAACGGGTCCTCACAAACTCGACGATAATGGAACTAACCCGAAGAAGAAACACTGGAAATAAGCACACAACATAGTAAACAACCAACACATGAACATGGCATGATATGCGGGATGCGGTATGCGGTGCATATGCATGATTTGAAAAGGAATTTTTGAACCTGGCCTAAACTTGTAAATACAAGAGTGTCACTGGAAAGGTGAGGTGATTTCGGTTGAAATCGATATAAAGATCACCGGAATTGGATGCACGGTTTGGAAATGGCAAGCAAAACAAATATGGCACCGGTCTGCGATAATCAGCAAGTAGCCATCTAAATGCATCAAGATAAATATGCTACAGCACTCAAACATGGCACCAAAATACTTGGCAGAGATCCACTCATGAAGCTTGACAAAATATGAACACTGAGCTACGGCTAGTTCATCCATTAACAGGTTCAAACAAGCATGGCAAAAGTGCAAATGACAACAGGTTAAGTCTGGAATTTATCATCAGGAAGCAATCTTTAGAGCATGCAAACTACATGCTACAGGAACATAACATGGCAAATCAAGGCATGGCATGAAGCTACTCAAAGCACTTAACAAAAGTCCCTTAGTGACCTTGAGCCAAAAGGGATCAGAAAATACAATTGCAAGCATGTGAATATGGCTAAAACATAAACAGATTCGGACTTTGTGAAAAACTGGAGCATGCAAAACAGTTAACGAGTGGGCATGTTTACGAGCTCGATGCACTCACTACAAAGCATGACATGACAAACTAAGCACACACTCAGCAAGAAGACATGGCAAGAACAACAACATAGCATGCACGGATCAATAGCAACATCCTCGGCAAAATTGCTAATCATGTCAACAATTTGCCAGGATCATTTTATAGCAAAAGTAGAGCTCGATTGACTCAAGCTAGGGTGCTCCATAAATTCAAACAAAGACATGGATGGATAGAGTACCACAATGTTAAAAAAACATCCTTACTGATCATCCTCAAAAGAGGCACGGATCACTAGGAAACAACATGAACATATGGCATAACAACAAAAACAGAACAAGGACTTAGTGAAATTCTAAGTCCCTGAAATCAACATTACCGATTACGCTACTTTGCAAGCTTGTGCTAGTCACGACAAATATCAAAAAAATACATGGCAAGCACCCCTGTAAAGATGGCATGGTATATAACAATACACATGTAGAGCTCAGGATCATATCATGCACACATTAATCATGGAAAAAATGACAAAATGCCACTTGCTGAAACAGATCTGACAAATTCCTCACGTAGCCCTCTTCCAACAGCATTTCGGGCATCAAGATGAGCTCAAATGAAAATGATGCAATGAGATGAAATGATGTACTCGTCGAGACGAACATTTTGATATGCTACATACACGAATCGGAGCAATGATGACAGAGTTATGATGCGTGGAAGAATGCAAAAATTATCTGAGAGGGGGAGAATGTCAACCGCTAGGGTTTCCTGTAGATCTGGATCGGATCGGGAGGTACTGTAGCAACCGGCGCGGATTTCGAGGATCCCCGGCGAGAGGTCGCTACTCCAGTCAGGGAAGGTGAGGAGGAGGCCAGTGGAGCTCGGAGAGGCCGCCGACGCGCTCGGTGGGCGGCGGATCCGGTGGAGCCCATCGGGCGGCGTGGTCAGGCATGCGCCGGCGATGGCGAGACGCGGCAGAGGAGACGCCGGCCGGGCGGTGCGCGGGCGCTGGCGAGACGCGGCAGAGGAGATGCCGGCCAGGCGGCACGCGGGCGCCGGCGATGGAGACGGCGCGGGAGGCGACCGGCGTGGCGGCGGCGGGAGGCGCGCTCGCAGCCAGGCGCGGCGTCTCACGCGGGCGCGGGCGGCGGACGTTGCGGGCCGGGCAGGGCCTGCCCCGGGCCTCGCGGGCTGCGGCGGCGCGCGGCAAAGGCGGGACGGGTGGCGGAGCATGGTTCGTCGGAGGCGGCGGCGGACGTTATCTGGCCGGAAACGGACATGTCCGGCCGGCTGAGAGGAGATTTTTAGAGTTTCGGGGGAGAGATCCGAGATTTGGAAAGGGGGGCTAGTTTTATAGGTAGAGGGAGTTAGGAAGCTCCAAATGAGGTGCGGTTTTCGGCCACGCGATCGTGATCGAACGACCGAGATGAAGGAGGGGGTTTAGGTGGGTTTTGGGCCACTTTGGAGGGGTGTTGGGCTGCAACACACACAAGGCCTTTTCGGTCCCTCGGTTAACCGTTGGAGTACCAAACGAAGTCCAAATGGCATGAAACTTGACAGGCAGTCTACCGGTAGTAAACCAAGGCCGCATGACAAGTCTCGGTTCAATCCGAAAATGTTTAACACCCGCACACGAAAAGAGGTACAAAGGGGCACCGGGTGACATAGGAGCGCCGGATTGCAAAACGGACAACGGGGAAAATGCTCGGATGCATGAGACGAACATGTATGCAAATGAAATGCACATGATGACACGCAAGCAATGACAAGGCAAAAACAGCGAATAACTGGAGGACACCTGGCACATCGGTCTCGGGGCGTTACAACACTCCACCACTACGAGAGGATCTCGTCCCGAGATCTAGAATGGCACCGGAGGGACAACAGAAGAGAAAGAGAAGAGGTAAAACTAAGTTTGCTTCTTTGACAAACGAGTGAAACCAAAGAACCTTGAAAAGGTTAAGCCATCTCGAGAAAATAATACAATGGAGATGAACGAAGTTGAAAGCACTCCGTTAGGAAAGAGGAACAAGGAAGAACAAATTCGGACAGCACTCCGGTTGAAAAGGGATGCAAGAATTGATAAAATGAAAAGAACTTGAGCGAAAGGGCACAACACTCCGGTTAAATGGATAAGAATGAAAGAACAAGATCTTTGACAAAACGAAATGATGGGTGAAAAGAACAACATCGCAATGCCTCCGGAACGAAAGAATAGAAGATGGATAATTGAAATAGGAGAATGGAGAAGAAAATGCCAACTTATGTCACAAAAGAGCTTGAAAAGGCAAACTTAGGAGAAGTGTCAAACGGAGTTGTTGGGAAATCAACAATGAAAAAGAGTAAGCTTGTTGTGGGCTTATGGAAGACATGTCAATATTATGAGGTGAAATTCTGCCACAAACGGAAACAATGGATTGGATTGATATCAACAAGGAGACGGGAAACTTATTCCACCGGGAGGATAAATGAAGAACTTGGGTCATTTATAAGCACCATAAATAGCAACAGTCCTTAGGGAAAGCTTTAGGTGAAATATAACCGAAGATAAATCCAAAGAAGAAATTTATGGGTTTAAATATCTCATTCCTGACAACTTTTGAATCATGAAACATGAAGGAAAATTGTCAAGAAAGACATAACACCATCTCAAAAGAAAAGTTAAAAAGAATTGCAATCCGGAATGCAAGAAGAAGAATGATTGAGCTCCTTAGAAAAGAATCTCAATGAACACTTGGAGAAGGGATTATTTCCTTGATGAACCATCGTGTAGAACATCCATGAAGAACTCCGGTAACAAAAGGATGATCAAACGGAAGGAAAAAGCGGTTGAAAACACAAGGTGAATCCTTGTACCGATTTAGATGAATATCCGTGGTGAAATAGTTGAAAAATATTGGAACTCCGGGAAAAATAGAAGATGAACAATTGAAATCAGGAATTTGATGAGCCTCCGGAATAGGGGATTGAGTTCACTCGATGAAACAAGAATAAGAATTACATTATGCTTATCCTTCACCAATTTAAATTGATGACAAGCAACGGATTTGGCATACTACTTATCCTCGTAGAAAGGATTAAGATAGATATAGCGTCAACTTGGGAAGGTCGTCAACGAACCACCGGTAGGATTGGAACAACGAATGAATTGATATGATGAAGAAGGAAGAGAACTCTTGAACAAACCACCGTAAGAATTGAAAAACGAACGAAATAAAGGAATGAATCACCGGTAAGAATTAGAGAATGAATCAGGATACTTGAGGGGATTTAGATACATAAGAATGAAGAGGTCACGAGCTGACAAGAGAATACTTGAATGATGCATCGGTAAGATTGGAGAATGATAACTGAAAGCTGAGAATGAATAAATCTGAATTTATGGACTCCGGATAAACAAACTGAGAAGACTCTTGAATTGCTCCGGATAGGTGAAAAGAATTCTCACAACCAAAGACAATTATGAGATGATGGCAACAAGCTAGAATCACGAATCTTTGAAGAGAATGGAGCAAGATTAAAGAGAAACTCTTCTTCGGTCTTCAAATGTTGATAAATGATAATGAGAAGCACCACCAAGAATTGTTGAGGCACTCCGGAATGATTAAAAGAGGAGATGTTGAGCCAATGATGAAAAGGATTTAAACCGATCTTGGAGAAAGACATTTGACTGATGATAGTTCATTCTTACGTCAAACTTAAAAAGATTTGAGAATAACTCCGGGAGAATAAGAAGAGTCAGGTAAGATCCTGGGAAAAGACATGTGGGTTAGGGCCCACTCAAAAAAAACACCGTAGAATGATTACTTTGAAAAGAGAGATTGCACCGGTTGAATTAAATGACTTGAATGAGATAACATCCTCGAAAGAGCTTGAACGAATGTAGAGTGGAAACACGGATCTTCGAGATATCTTGAGCACTCCAGAACATTTGAATAGCGAGAAATGAATGAATATGATGAGCGCCGGCATGAGAAGGTATTTGAAACGAGGAAAAAGGATATGATTGACAAGGCTTGACTAGAATCCACCGGAGAAGAAAAAGAACGAAGATTGAAGAACTAGAAGCTCCGTTAGAATCTTCATGATAATCATCGGGTAAGAACATTAATGGAGAAGAATGGGGAGACTTCACATGAATAAGATGATACTTGATTAAGAAATCTGAGTCCTTGAAGAAACAAGGGTGGGAGGGTGGGAAAACAAAGACAATTTGGGATGGATGAAACGAACACCGTTGAGAATGCTGAGATTGAATCTTGCAAATGTTAAAAATGAACGGATCCACTTGAAGAGAGACACACCGGTTGAAAAGGATTGCCATGACAATCTCGATGATCAAGAAGGATTAGTATTCACATGGGAACATGAGAACACCATTTGGGGAAGGTATGGAATCAACATTTGACTTCGAAGCAACTCGAATACCACAAAACTCAAAAGAAAACAAAGGATTGGCTTGCGGAATAAGCCGGAACAAGCATATGATAGAGATTTCGTCCGAAGTTTTCGTGGTGGGGCATACACGGGCTCGATCGTACAGCACCATCATGTACAAGGCAGTGCACATGACATACGAAGCGTCCCCGAGTCGGCATAGCCAAGGACTCTTTAAGACACAACGAGACCACTATAAAACCAACCATGGATAGGCGGACCACTAGACATCGAACCCCAATTTCATATCATACATCTGTCGGAAAGATATCTGTAGGATCGAAAGTATGTCTAGAGGGGAGGGGGTGATTAGACTACTTGACCAAATAAAAACTTAACCTTTTCCCAATTTTAGTTCTTGGCAGATTTTAGCTAATTTAAGACAAGTCAAGTAATCATCACATGATTCAAGCAAGCATGCAACGAGTATATAGGCAGCGGAAAGTAAAGCATGCAACTTGCAAGAATGTAAAGGGAAGGGTTTGGAGAATTCAAACGCAATTGGAGACATGGATGTTTTTCCCGTGGTTCGGATAGGTGGTGCTATCCTACATCCACGTTGATGGAGACTTCAACCCACGAAGGGTAACGGTTGCGCGAGTCCACACAGGGCTCCACCCAAGGGTAACGGTTGCGCGAGTCCACACAGGGCTCCACCCACGAAGGGTCCACGAAGAAGCAACCACCCACAAAGGGTCCACGAAGAAGCAACCTTGTCTATCCCACCATGGCCATCTCCCACACAGGACTTGCCTCACTAGCGGTAGATCTTCACGAAGTAGGCGATCTCCTTGCCCTTACAAACTCCTTGGTTCAACTCCACAATCTTGTCGGAGGCTCCCAAGTGAAACCTAGCCAATCTAGGAGACACCACTCTCCAAGAAGTAACAAATGGTGTGTAGGTAATGAACTCCTTGCTCTTGTGCTTCAAATGATAGTCTCCCCAACACTCAACTCTCTCTCATAGGATTTGGATTTGGTGGAAAGAAGGTTTGAGTGGAAAGCAACTTGGGAAGGCTAGAGATCAAGATTCATATGGTAGGAATGGAATATCTTGGTCTCAACACATGAGTAGGTGGTTCTCTCTCAGAACATATGAGTTGGAATGGTGTGTGTGTTCTGATGGCTCTCTCATCGAATGAGGAGGAGGTGGAGGGGTATATATAGCCTCCACACAAAATCCAACCGTTACACAGTTTTCCAATCTCGGTGGGACCGAATCAATAAGCTCGGTCGGACCGAAAATGTAAACCTAGTGACCGTTAGTGATTTTCGGTGGGATTGACATGCAACTCGGTAGGACCGATATGGTTAGGGTTTGGGCATAAAGTAATCTCGGTGAGACCGATCACACAAACTCGGTGAGACCGAATTTGGTAATTAGCTAACCAGAGAGTTGGTCAGGCAAACTCGGTGGGACCGATTTGCTCTTTCGGTGAGACCGAGTGGAACTCGGTGAGACCAAAAAGTTACAAAGGGGGAAACACTGAGTTTACATTGCAATCTCGGTGGGACCGATTCGCTCTTTTGGTGGGACCGAAAAGTTACGAAAGGGAAACAGAGAGTTTGCAACCCCATCTCGGTGAGACCGAGATCCTTATCGGTAGAACCGAATTGCTAGGGTTTGGCAGTGGCTTATGACAAATGAAACTCGGTGGCGCCAGATAGGAAGAATCAGTAGGACCGAGTTTGGCTTAGGGTTTAGGTCATATGTGGATATGGGAAAGTAGCTGAGGGTTTTGGAGCATATCACTAAGCACATGAAGCAAGAGGCTCATTAAGCAACACCTCATCCCTCCTTGATAGTATTGGATTTTCCTAAAGACTCAATGTGATCTTGGATCACTAAAATATAAAATGAAGAGTCTTGAGCTTTTGAGCTTGAGCCAACCCTTTGTCCTTAGCATTTTGAGGGTTCCACTTTCACATCCATGCCATGCCAATCATTGAGCTTTCCTGAAATAATCATCTTGGAATAGCATTAGCTCAATGAGCTATATGTTGTTATGAATTACCAAAACCACCTAGGGATAGTTGCACTTTCAATCTCCCCCTTTTTGGTAATTGATGACAACATATAGATCAAAGCTTGCATGCCTGCAGGTCGACTCTAGAGGATCCCCGGGTACCGAGCTCGAATTCGCCCTATAGTGAGTCGTATTATAATTCAGTGCTCGTTTTAAATTTGTGCATATTTAAAATTTGCTTTGGACTACAAATGCACAAGGAGTTAGAGTCATGGGTTACTCTTCCATGTCACATACATCTTGGTGGAGCGCTTAAAATGATAAGAATGAAATACATACACTCATCACCAAGAATAGTGAATGATCA